>NC_037673.1:105053039-105184961 GCF_003255815.1 Theropithecus gelada | reverse complement strand
TAATCCATCTTGAATTAATTTTTGTATAAAGTGTTTGGAAGGCATCCAGTTTCAGCTTTCTACATATGGCTACCCAGTTGTCCTAGCACCATTTATTAAATAGGGAATCCTTTCCCCATTTCTTGTTTTTGTCAGGTTTGTCAAAGATCAGATGGTTGGAGATGTGTGGTATTATTTCTGAGGGCTCTGTTCTGTTCCACCGGTCTGTATCTCTGTTTTGGTACCAGTACCATGCCGTTTTGGTTACTGTAGCCTTGTAGTATAGTTTGAAGTCAGCATGATGCCTCCATCTTTGTTCTTTTTGCTTAGGATTGTCTTGGCAATGTGGGCTCTTTTTTGGTTCCATATGAACTTAAAAGTAGTTTTTTCCAATTCTGTGAAGAAAGTCATTGGTAGCTTAATGGGGATGGCATCGAATCCATAAATTATCTTGGGCAGTATGGCCATTTTCACGAAGTTGATTTTTCCTATCCATGAGCATGGAATGTTCTTCTATTTGTTTGTGTCCTCTTATATTTCATTGAGCAGTGGTTTGTTGTTCTCGTTGAAGAGGTCCTTCATATCCCTTGTAAGTTGGATTCCTAGGTATTTTATTCTCTTTGAAGCAATTGTGAATGGGAGTTCACTCATGACTTGGCTCTCTGTTTGTCTGTTACTGGTGTACGGGAATGCTTGTGATTTTTGCACATTGATTTTGTATCCTGAGACTTTGCTGAAGTTGCTTATCAGCTTAAGGGGATTTTGGGCTGAGACGACGGGGTTTTCTAAATATACAATCATGTCATCTGCAAACAGGAACAATTTGACTTCCTCTTTTCCTAATTGAATACCCTTGATTTCTTTCTCCTGCCTGATTGCCCTGGCCAGAACTTCCAACACTATATAGGAGTGGTGAGAGAGGGCATCCCTGTCTTGTGCCAGTTTTCAAAGGGAATGCCAGTTTTTGCCCATTCAGTATGATATTGGCTGTGGGTTTGTCATAAATAGCTCTTATTATTTTGAGATACGTCCCATCAATACCTAATTTATTGAGAGTTTTTAGCATGAAGCGCTGTTGAATTTTGTCAAAGGCCTTTTCTGCATCTATTGAGGTAATCATGTGGTTTTTGTCTTTAGTTCTGTTTATATGATGGATTATGTTTATTGATTTGCATATGTTGGACCAGCCTTGCATCCCAGGGATGAAGCCAACTTGATCATGGTGGATAAGCTTTTTGATGTGCTGCTGGATTCGGTTTGCCAGTATTTTATTGAGGATTTTTGTATCGATGTTCATCAGGGATATTGGTCTAAATTCTCTTTTTTTGTTGTGTCTCTGCCAGGCTTTGGTATCAGGATGATGTTGGCCTCATAAAATGAGTTAGGGAGGATTCCTTTTCTATTGATTGGAATAGTTTCAGAAGGAATGGTACCAGCTCCTCTTTGTATCTCTGGTAGAATTTGGCTGTGAATCCATCTGGTCCTGGACATTTTTTGGTTGGTAGGCTATTAATTACTGCCTCAATTTCAGAGCCTGTTATTGGTCTATTCAGGGATTCAACTTCTTCCTGGTTTAGTCTTGGGAGGGTGTATGTGTCCAGGAATTTATCCATTTCTTCTAGATTTTCTACTTTATTTGTGTAGAGGTGTTTATAGTATTCTCTGATGGTGGTTTGTATTTCTGTGGGATCGGTGGTGATATCCCCTTTATGATTTTTTATTGCATCTTTTGATTCTTCTCTCTTTTCTTCTTTATTAGTCTTGCTAGTGGTCTATCAATTTTGTTGATCCTTTCAAAAAACCAGCTTCTGGATTCATTTATTTTTTTGAAGGGTTTTTTGTGTCTCTGTCTCCTTCAGTTCTGCTCTTATCTTGTTGTTTCTTGCCTTCTGCTAGCTTTTGAATGTGTTTGCTCTTGCTTCTCTAGTTCTTTTAATTGTGATGTTAGGGTGTCAATTTTAGATCTTTCCTGCTTTCTCTTGTGGGCATTTAGTACTATAAATTTCCCTCTACACACTGCTTTAAATGTGTCCTGGGATCACTCTTAATACAAATTCTATATCAGTCTGAGTTCAGTCCCGAGAGAGAAATACAGTAATTTGAACAGGGAAAATTTACTGTAAATATTAACTACAACAGAAGTTTCGAATACCAAAGGATTGGCTAGTAGGAAATAAAGCAAACTCTAAAGAATATAGGATTAGCAGATTTAAGGAACAGCTTTAGGGCCGAGATAGAGCACTCTACTTCCCTCCCCTCTAAGGCTGAAAGCCAGACCTTATTGGGAAGGACACAGCCATGGCTTACGGAGGAGTATTTATGGTACTGCGCTGGCAGAACTTGCTGGAAATTTGCCTTCTGGAACTTGGCAAGAATCTGCCCTCTGGGGCACCAGAGAAGCTTCACAGTGATGTGACCAAGCCCCTAGGTACTCTGCTGCAGAACCACCCAAGATGAGTACCAGGAGAATCTACTGGCCACCTTGTCCTGCAATTACCAGTTACTGGATAAGTGGCATGTGCTTCAGGAGCCAGGCACTGGAGAAGCCACCCACACTGGAGGAGCCTGATGCTGGAGAAGCCATCTGTGCACAGGGAAGCCTGGCCCACTGCAGGGGCAAGCCCAAGGGAACCAGGAAGCAAAGTCCTTTCCGTGTGCAGTGTCTCTCCAGCACCCTCTACTGACAAAACTTAAAATCATGTCGGCTAACAAAAGGGAAAATATTTTAAATGCCCAAGTCTGTTTTCAAAGAGCAGAAATGAAAGGTGTATTTGGAGCTGAGAAGCAATAATTCAATTACTGGAGCAGCGTGTCTTATTTTCTGCAATGTTTCTCTGCATATCCAGAGTCAAATTTGGTGTTCAATAATATTAACTGTGTTTATTAACTCTTGGTGAACCCTTTTGCTTTTTCCTTTTTTAGTCCTGATTTTGCTTTAGGCTTGGCCCAAAGCAAGTTGTAATCCTCTATTATAAGTTATCTCAATTTCTTTTCGGGAATATCTATCGTAGAACCTTAGGCATGTATAAAATATTAAGTTTGCCGTCCAAAAGAATACAGTGTTAGCTAAGCTGTCAGGCAGAATTCTTCTTCTATATGGGAAACCTGGCTTGTTCATTTTTTTTTTCATTATGGTAAAATAAACATAACATAAAATTTACTATTGCTACAGTTAAGTGTACAGTTCAGTGTAATTAAGTGTATTCACATTGCTGTAAACAGTAACTCCACATTTTCCCATCTCTCCAGCCCCTGGCAGCCACCATTCTGTTTTCTGTCTCAATGAATTTGACTACTTTAGGTATCTCATATAGGAATCATACAGTATTTATCCTTCTGTGACTGGCTTATTTCATTTAGCATAATGTCTTCAGGGTTCATCCATGTTGTGACATGTGTTAGAATTTCCTTCCTTTTCAAGGCTGAGTAATATTCTTCTGTATGTGTACATCATATTTTGCATATCCGTTCATCCATCAATGAACAGTTGATTTATTTCCACCTTTTGGCTCTTGTGAATAATGCTGCAGTGAACGTGGGTGTACAGATACTTGTTTTAGTCCCTGCTTTCAGTTCTTTTTAGGTATGTACCCAGAACTAGAATTGCTGGATTATGTGATAATTCTGTTTTTAATTTTGAGGAATTGTTGGGCTGTTTTCTGTAGCAGCTACAATATTCTGCACTTCAACCAGGATGGGAGGCCCAGTTTTGATAGTTGTCAAATTTCCTTCAAGTTTTTCATCCCTACAAAGAAGCCAAGGTCTTTCATAGCTCCATAATCTTACGATGCTGTAATTAGGATATAATACTAACATGTAATAATTAAACTGTGTAATACCAATTCTTTGAATACAGTAGCAGTTCAGAAGGATACTAGTGCAGTCTAGGACCACTGACAGGCTTCCTGAGATAGGACTTATGCAGTCCCTGAGGGAGTGATAGGACTTAAAGGATAGACAGAAAGCACCAGGCAGGCGAAGCAGCATGTGCACCAAGAGCAAGTAATTGTACAGGTTGCAGACAAAAAGACGAAAGTCTCAACTGCTGTTCTAGTCTAATTGGAGCCAGAAAGGATGAGGATGACGCATACCAGATGATCACATGATCTGATGTTCTTTCCATCCTTGTTAGAACAGTAATTTGACATAGGTATTTGAACCTGTAAATGAAATTCACAACCCAGATAACCTAGTAATACTTGTGAGCTGGTAATGTGGGTGTGCCAAATCCATGCCAGTAGTAGATACAGCCATTCAGGAGCGCATTATTTGCTTCCATACTTGGAGCATCTAGTAGCCTCAGCCACATTTTATCTTTCATGAAGTGAACCTTTCTAAAATGTTTATTACTTTCTTTCATGTTATTGATCTCACATAGGAACCAATAGTTGGAAAAAGTAACCACTCCTTCAAAATATGAATACGGAAAAGTAGATGATTATTGAGACACGGTAGATTTTTATTTATTTATTTTGAGACACAGTCTTGCTCTATCATCAAGGCTGGAGTGCGTGGTGATCTCAGCTCACTGCAACCTCCGCCTCCCAGGATCAAGCAGTTCTCCTGCCTGTCTCCCGAGTAGCTGGGATTATAGCACACACTACCGCACCCGGGGTTTTTTTTTTTTTTTTTGAGATGGAGTTTCGCTCTTGTTGTTCAGGCTGGATTGCAATGGCATGATCTCGGCTCACTGCAACCTCTACATCCTGGGTTCAAGCAGTTCTCCTGCCTCAGCCTCACAAGTAGCTGGGATTACAGGCATGCACCACTATGCTCTGCTAATTTTGTATTTTTTTAACTAGAGACAGGATTTCACCACGTTGGTCAGGCTGGTCTTGAACTCCTGACCTCAAGTGACCCACCCGCCTTGGCCTCCCAAAGTGCTGGGATTATAGGCATGAGCCATCGCTCCCAGCCGAGACAAGATATATTTTTATTTCACATGTAGAAAGTTGGGCTCTGCGTGTATATTTAATGTTTTGGTTTGTTGGTGATGGTGGTAGTTTCTTCTGAAGAGGCAAAAGGAGCAAAGGACTAAAGCAAAAGAAACTAACAAGAAGAGAATAATGGTGATATAATTTTGAAGATACCCTAAAAAATAGTTTTCTGTTACTGTTTTAAAGTATTTCCTAACAAAGAACTGTACCTTTTGTTTTTCAGACTGCTTTGGCACATTTAGAGTCTCTTGCAGTGGATGTTGAGGTGGCCAATCCACCAGCCAGTAAGGAAAGCATCGATGGTCTTCCAGAGACCCTTGTTCTTGAAGATCACACTGGTAAGGGCAGAGTTGATCTCAAATGTTGAGGAACACATTGCACATTTAAGTATATTATCAGTGTACCTAGATGATTAAATATTTGTTTATTAGAACCAGATGCTTACAAATTCACCTAGTATAAGAATATTTTTAATTTTCAAGTGATAGACTGCGACAAATGTTCCTTTGTCAGCTTTTTTACAAAATCAGTATTTATTAGATTCCAAATTGCCAAGTATTTGACAGAAATGCTTGCCAATTAACTGATCAAAGATTGGCTCTTTCGTCTTTCAGAGGTATCTTCTCTGAGTATAATATATTGCTTTTCAGTTTTATTAAAATTGAACTATATGTGATTGATCTAAATTATTTGTTGTTTTCAGCTATTGGTCAGGAACAATGCTGTCCAATCTGTTGCAGTGAGTATATTAAGGATGATATAGCAACAGAGTTGCCCTGTCACCATTTCTTTCACAAACCTTGTGTCTCAATTTGGCTACAAAAGGTGAGTGATAGAATAATTAATTTAAAATTTTAAAATTTAATACTTTAATAGTGTCTTCTGCAAGTGAATAATAACAGTATCTCTTTTTTTTTTTTTTGAGACAGAGTTTCGCTCTTGTCACCTAGGCTGGATTGCAGTGGCTCGATCTCGGCTCACTGCAGCCTCTGCCTCTGTGGTTCAAGCGATTCTCCTGCCTCAGCCTCCCAAGTAGCTGGGATTACAGGCACCCACCACCACGCCCGGCTAATTTTTTGTATTTTTAGTAGAGATGGGGTTTCGCCATGTTGGTCAGGCTGGTCTGGAACTCCTGACCTCAGGTGATTTGCCTGCCTCAGTTTCCCAAAGTGCTGGGATTACAGGTTGTGAGCCACCATGCCCAGCCAATGGTAGTATCTTTTAAACCTGTTTTATTTAGCTACAAATTTGTAGTACTTTTTAATTCATTGTTAAAAACTGGTTGCCTTTAATGATTACAAATCAGGGATAATATGGAAGTATTTTATTTTATTAACATTGTCTAAAAACAACATAGCCAACAATAACATGCTTTTAATCATTTTAGGAAGTGATTAAATATCTGAAAATTATTTTAGAATAAAGCTGATTAGAATTTTAATCATAACCTTGAAATTTGGTGTTTTCAAAAGTATCTCAAGCAGAGAAGCCTTTGGCACTACTCAAAGTACTATAACAATATACAGCTATTCTGCTAATACGGGTTGGTGTTTCTGAAATGTATATGAAAGATATTTAATAACCTACCAAATAGCTCCTATTCCAGTTTTTATATATTGCCTTCAAATATTTGCCCAATAAATCTTAAGCATATTTGAATTATTTAAATAAAGTGAGTGTTTTACTTCAGTCTTCTCTGTGAAGTCTATTTTTTTGCATAAAGGATATTTACCATCCAGCTCACTAGGAATTCCCAAGTCACTTTCCCAGATTATCTACTTAGGAATACAACTATCTTTTTCCCCTATAACCAGTGCTTTTTTTCTCCTTCCCTTTTCCCTTTGCTTTCCTTCCTTCCCTCTTTTTCCTTTTCCTTTCTTGCTGTTCCTCTATTTCTATTTGCCACTTCATTGTTCTCAAAACTCCACTTAAAATCTCTGAAATCCAGTTTAGAAATGTTCACTGTTATTTTATAAAATATCTGTATATGAGATAACCCATAGTGCCTGGCAGGTAGTAAGTGCCCAGTAAATATTTTACAAATCAGATGAAAGCTGTTATTAGAAATTAGAGATTTTTTATTTTATTAACAACAAAATCACAAATACAAACTTAGGATGCAAGTTACAAAGACGAGCTAGCAGTCTTTAGTAAACAGCATGTGCTAACATGTACTATTTGAGGAGTAATTGCCTGTGTAGAGATCATGTGTGTCTCAAGTCTCATGAGACTTCCTGGCGTTCTGGATTGAGGTATAATGCTGGATTCTGAATTAGTTTTAAAATACTGTTTTCCTTGCTCTCTCCCCTCTCCCAGAACATAATTTGGGAAATAATATTTTAGGTGATTTTTCTTGACCTATTTATCTGGCATTTTATTAATAAAGCCTAGATGGCTGTATTGTACAATATACCAACCTGTAGGGTTTTTATAAGAGTTAAAGTAGGTAATTCGTGATGAATTTAATATGGTATTTGGCACATAGTAAACATATAGTGTAGGAAAAGTAATGGTAAACTTATTACTAATGAAAATTAGAATTGAGTAGAAAATGACTTTTTCACTGTCTGTACATGATGGTGGTGGTAGTGAAAGTAGGTGTTATTAAAATTAGTGGGGAAGCAGAAAATGCAGAGCCACCAACTCTTAACAATATTGAGCGTGGCTGAGTCTGTGAGGTCCATTCCCTCATTTCTTTCCACTCCCATACATTAGACCTTCAACCTTTGTTGTCTTAACTACTATTGTAGTTACCTACTTTATTTCCTTACTTACTTTAGAGGTACTTTCTTTTCATTTCTTTTTTATTTGCATAAATCTGTGGGGTACATGTGCAGCTTTGTCACATGCATAGGTTACGTAGTGGTCCAGTCAGGGCATTTAGGATATCCTATCACCTGGATAACATACATTATACCCATTAACTAATTTCTCATTATCTTCCCCCCTTCCTACCCCCCACTCTTCCAAATCTTCATTATCTATCATTCCATCATTAAAGGCTTCTTATGAAATACAGTTCTGATCATGTACTTCCCTTCTCATAAAAGAAAGAGAGAGACCTTCAGTCACCTGTGGAATAATCTGAAGCTTTAATCTTGACATTCAAGACCTTCTGTGATTTAGACCTCAACCTGTTTCTTCAGATTTACTTTTCTGTACATTTGCTTATGTTTCTATACATTTGCTCCTGAAGTCTGGCATGATTTTTCCCTATACCATCTGTAAGATTAGATGATATAGGTAGGCGCAGTTTAAATTCCACCTTTTCTGTCCTTAATAAATTCTGTCTTTAAACTCCCACGATAGTTTCAGAGACTTAAGAAGCAGTGTTTTGTGTGCCTGCTGTGTGTCAGTCACTGTCAGATGATTCCTCTTTAATGATTCATGATCTCTCCTTTAATCCTCACAGAACATTAGGACTTACTGGTATCTTTATTCCTGTTTTCTAATGATTGTTACTTATCTAAGTTTAAATAGCTAGTACATAGTTCACCAAGACCACGCTCATCTATTTGACTCTAAAATGTTACTGTTGGGCCCAATCTATATGGCAAGTACACAATAAATGTTTGCTGAAATGAATTTTTTTTTTTTTTTTTGAGACGGAGTCTCGCTCTGTCACCCAGGCTGGAGTGCAATGGCACTATCTCGGTTCACTGCAACCTCCGCCTCCCGGGTTCAAGCAATTCTCCTTTCTCAGCCTCCTGTGTAACTGGGGCTACCAGGCGCACGCTGCCACACTCAGCTAATTTTTTGTATTTTAGTAGAGACGGGGTTTCACCATGTTGCCCAGTCTGTTTGCGAACTCCTGAGCTCAGGCAGTCCACCCACCTCGGCCTCCCAAAGTGCTGGGATTACAGGCATGAGCCACCACGCCCGGCCTAAAATGAATTCTTAAACGGTAAACATAATATATGTTGTACAGCCTTGAATTATACTTGAGACTTTGCTGTAACTCAAGGTAACAGTCTCTTCAGTCTTTCTCCTGTCAGGAAATATCTTAGTGTGAAGCCTTTCCTGCTTTTTTTCTGGGGAGAATGTTCCCAAGATACAGTTCTTTGTCGCCTTCAAACAGCATGATCTCTTCAGCCTCCCTTCCAGCAGGGAGTCCTCTTTGGAAAAAAGACCAGATAATCTTTTATCAGATAATGTAGCTCTATAATCATCCATTGGTCCTAGAATGTTGTACTCCTAGTATAACTGCTTTCCCCTCCCCACCTTCCCTCCAAGGTCTGTGGCTGATTGTTTTGTCATTTAGAAGGCACCTAACACTCTTACCTCTTTTTGGAAAGAAATGTCATGGCTTAGAAAGAAAGTCTGAAGTCCATCTGCTTTGACATATCTGTGCTACCCTAAAATGGGGCTTTAATTTGCCATAGGTCTACATTAATTTACCATAGACCTTCTTTAATTCACACCAAATCATAAATGATAAATAAATCATAAATGATTTGATGTGAATTAAAGTAGGTCTGTGGTTTCTCTAATAAATGCATAATAGACAAAATAATGATAATTCCGTTCAGATTATTGTTGAAGCTAAACTCTGACCTCCATGCGGACATGTGCCATGATTCTTTGCTCACCCTCTGCCATTGCATCACCGCTGAGTTTAGCAGCTCTTAATTAAAACTCACTAAATGAAGGAGGATTAATGACCTTAAAGATATGAACATTAATAAGAGACATTGTTTACCCTCAAAGAAATTAGAGTCTGATTGGGCACAGAGGGAATAGTATGAAAATAATGTCTTTCTGCATTGTGTGGATTTGAAGTTTATTTTTTGTTGTTAAGATATTTATTATTAGGATAATGATACTGTTTTTTCTTTATTAAGTTATTTGTGTGGCAGTTAAGATGATTCTGGTGGCTCTTAACGTTTTTTTTTTTTCTCCAGTCGGGAACATGCCCTGTGTGCCGCCGTCATTTCCCACCTGCAGTTATTGAAGCATCTGCAGCTCCTTCCTCTGAGCCTGATCCTGATGCCCCACCTTCAAATGACAGTACTGCAGAAGCGCCCTAAACCTTAACAGTTGAAATGAGATCAGTGTATCGAAGTAAATCTGCAAATTCCTTCTAAATCTCATGTGCAAATAATTATATATAAATATATTTAAAAAAGCTATATATAGTATATGCCATAGTTTAGAAAGAATATTAACCTTTCTAAACTAAATTTAGGTTTGCAGAAAGTATTAAACATTTTCAAGCTGAATGTTGAGACAGTGCATCCATTTTCTTTAGTTGAATATGTTTGTATTAATTGTAAAGCCAAGCTTATCAGTTGACTTCCTCCAGAAGAAATAATCATCTGTGTGGCATACGTTACTGGCTTTGTCTATAATACTGCCACTAAGTGATTATAATTAAGCGCTCCTGTTTGCATCAAATGTTAAGACTGTGTTCACAACAGTAGTAAAATTTGGTTTCATTGGAAATGAAACAAATTGTAAAATATGCTTTTTCACTAGTCCCTTTGGTTTTGCTACGCCATAACCTCTTGGTTCATATGCTGAGAAATTTTTCAGAAAGTCCATTTTTGTTTAAAATTAGGACTTTTCAGAATGCCAAATGAAGGCTAAAATTCTGGCCAGAACATTACAAAAGTTTTAAATCTTAGAAGTAACTCCCCCTGAAATAAAGTTAGGTAGTAAAATCCTTAATGAAACCAGTGGATGTGCTTAACATAAGGTTAGTAAAGCATACAAAGAATCTAGTGTGCTCAGGGCTTGGTACAATGAGCTGAATTAGATGGCCTTATGAAACCCTCTCTAACCTCACTCAACCTGTTTCTCCTTGGTAAAAATTATACTTGAAGGCCCAGAACACTCATGGCACATTTGTTTAATATTGGATATAGTTAGTTTAAGGTAATTTTGCTTCTACAGTATTTTGGAAGGTCTGAAAACTTGCACAGGGTCATCTTTGTAATTATATAACCCCAAACTAAGATGCACAGTGTCTCCTTTAGGTAATCACACACAGTAGAAGAGTATGTGCAAACATGGACATAATAGTTCACTTACAAATGTGATTTGATGTTAACACTAGAGAATGATGACTGTTAGAATATCACATTTGAGCAAGTAAAACAGTAAAGTACATAGTGAGTGTACGTCCATCTAATTGGTCCATTGATAATTTAGTTTGGGCACATGAAAGGAATATTTATATGGCTTCCCAAATGCAGAGTTACATCTTATTTGTGTAATTCCTCTGAGTATTTATATCCCGTCTCTTTTTTTCATTTTTAAAAATAAATGAATTTTCACTGTTGGCACATTTGAGGCTTAAATATAAGGAACATAACACTTGCATTCTAATTTTTGCATATATTGTAAATGTGTCTGGTATTTACAGCAAAATACTGTGTATCCTTTTATGGGTAAAACAAAAGTGAACATTGCATGCATGTAATGTGATGAATTTGTAATTTAGGAGTTCTTTGGGGCTTCTGTGACTTTGGAAATGCTTACATTCAGGCCTTAATGTTGCATTAGCTAGCATGTTTTCCCTCTGATGTATATAGTCATTGTTGTATAAACTAATCTTTGCTTGTTTTCTACTCTGTGATCTTTCCATACCATATTTCATTAATGATCAGTTAGTGTCAAGGAGTCAAATCAGATTAAAATTAATTTCATATGTATATTGTGGAAATTTGTGGCTAGTGTGATTTTTGTTTGTTTGTTTCCTTTTAAGTACTGTTGATCAGTTGTGACGCTTACTGGTTAAACTTACGTTGCTAAAGATTTCTCTATAATAAGCCACACATTATATTTAGACTATATTAAGGGACCTTGGTTTTCTTCTAGATAGCAGCTGTCCCAAAGAAAATATTTCTTCTTTGCCTGTTAAGATTTAGCTATTATCTGCCAGTTGTTACGAGGTTTTGGTTCCAAACTCAACCAGCAATGTTGAGAGCAGAACTTAAGATAGCTGTTGTACTTTTTGCTTTCCATCTGTTACTGTCCTTCATTCTTGGCTCCCTACTATCTATAAACAGCTGCTGTGAAGGAGAAAAGTTGAGTAAGAGTTGGCTTAAATTTTAAAAAGGAAAAAGAAAATTGAGGTTTTAGGATTTTCATGGTAACAAGCTCTGGTATAGCTAAGGCTGGCAAGTTCAGATACTAAAATATTATTTGGTCATATCTTGGATCCTTTTGAAAAAGTTAAGACTATATGAAGGTAAATTAGAAATAAGTATGAATATTAATAAAATAGCATTTATCTTATTTCTCTATTTTATGTTGTGACTTAACCTAATTTTATTTTTTTAACATTTTCTTATTTCTTGTAATATGAATGCTGATATTTAAAGGTAGATCTATGTGGTTTTCTTTTGTGTTTCTTAATTGTTTATCTCTAACTCTTAAGATTATTTGTGATCTGGATTTATGTATTTGTTAGATACATATGAATTGTTAAAATGGAATGCAAGTTTTTCAAAAGCCCAGGTCTAAATGTAATGGTTGGTTTATTGTTCTACAACCCCAGCCCATCATTTTCTGTGTAAATCATAAACAATAAACAGAATATACTCGGTGGTCATTTCTAATATTTAATTGTGTAATTGTATCACTTCTATAATGTAACCCTGAAGGATTTAGAGTTAATGACAACACTATGAGCATGTGATGTTAAAAGTCCTTGAACTATAATATAAGAAAGCCCTAGGAAGAGCCAGACAGAAGTAGTTGATGGACTTCCTACTGCTGGAGGGTCTCTGAGTCCTTGCCCTCTCCTGCCTGACATCCTTAGCTATCCTGTAGGTTTCAGCAGAACCTGATTTCCACACTGACTCCGGACTGCAGAAACCGTTAATAAGAAGGGAGCCCACCTCACGTCAGTGGTTTTCTGCAAATCAGGCATGGAAATATTATTAAATCTACCTGTTTAGCAAGATTCCTCGTGGTTCTCAAACACTTCAGAGAACTCATTTCAGAAGGGTCAGTTGGGTGCTGATAAATTACGCCATTCAATTAGACAAAGACTAGCCAGGCTTGGTGGTGTGCACCTATAATCCCAGCTATTCAGGAGGCTTGAGGCAGGAGGATTGCTTGAGCCTAGGAGCTTAAGAGCAGCCTGGGCAACATAGACCCTGTCTCAAAAAAATTTACAAAGTTAGACAAAAACTAACCATTTTGTTTAAATGCTTAGAAAGTTTAGAATTCCAGTTCTTCTCTAACAGGTTAAATATGTACTAGAAAAATAGTCTCCGAGCTAGAAACAGTGGTATACCTCTACTGTCGATGTTTTTTTATCATTTCATCATCATTTTCATTCAGCCACTGCTGGATGGAGCCATTTGTCACCCCTGCAAAGGATGAATTTCATTGTTGGAAGATTGTCACCAAATTTCTCTATAAACAGCACATGTGAAATTAGATAGAAAGTCCTGTTTCTTCTGTGTGGTCACCTCTTCATATGCTTCAGGCTTCACACGTTCTGAAATCTTACATGATATCTATTCCAGACCAGCCTAGGGTTGGCTCTTTCACTCCTCTAAAAGTATGTTGCTCAGAATTAAACACAATTTTGTGATCAAACTAGGGCAGGGTTCAGGAGCACTGTTGCCAACTTCAGAGTGATTCTCCTATGGCTGTTATGGTTGGTGTATGTTGTTATTACCACCATCATTATTAGCCAGGCTGTCATACTGTTTGCTGTCTGTTGCTGAGCTTCACAGGTATTGCTGGTAAGCCAAGTCCACGCCTAGTCTTTATACAGTCTCTTATTAACCTAATTGAAGGACAGCATTCATCCTTACTGAATTTAGTTTATGAAGGTTCTTGTGAATTCAGGTTTTTCCACTTAGCCTTGCATCAGTTCCAATTTTGATAAAGCATACCTTTGGTATTTAGTGGCTTTGTCTAAGTTGTTGATACATGTTGAATTGAATGTGATGCAATACAGGGACTCTTCAGAATGCCACTATACACTGCACTTCAGATGAGTGATCCGTTAATTAGTACTTTGGTTACAGTTGTTGCAGTAACTACCAGTCACTTCATATGCCCGTTTCTTCATCTTTCCTAAAAAGGACACTAAAAATTTTGTCATGTTTGGCAGACAGATGCACTATGCACTGTCTTTGGAAGTAGCCTAATGTGCTGGTATATTGAAGAAAGGAAATGAAGTCAGCTGGAAATGCCTCATTTTAGTGAAACCATACTACCTCTTTTTCTAACTCCTTACATGCCATCTGTTTAATAATCTGCCTTAGAATTTGTTAAGTGATCAATGTCAAGCTCATTTTAATAATCTTTGGAGTCCACCTTTTCCTGTCTCAAAATTGTGTTTGAAATAACATGACCTTGACAAAGTCACGTAATCACCCTACTTCTGTTTTCTCTATAATGAATCTAAATTATAGGTTCAGTACTACCACTATTTGTGCATGAATAAGGGTTTGAAAAAACATGTTTTTCATTGATGTGCAAAGTCATAGGGAAATATACTTTGTTTCCATCATTGTTTATAGCACCACTTTTTGGAGATTGATGAACATTTCAGCTAAAACACTCTTAAAAACATATTAATTGCCTTTCAAGAGTTGAGAATTTGACAGGGGAACTTTATTAAGTCAAAATAAAATGTAATTTTCATAATACTAATTTTGCTAAAACGCAACAAACCTAACACACTAATAAAGATAGTTGGCAATTTATTGCATCTTACAGTATTAGTATATAATCAATATACAGTTTTTATAGTGAACATTGACAGGGAGGTCTTTATCTTATCTTTTTAGAAAGATACTACTTACTGTCAGTAAGAAAAATTCTGCCAGTCACTGTGATTTCCTTAGATTACAACAATGTTTCTTCTTACGAAGATTCATTTTTTAAATGCATTTTTACATTATAATAGTTCCTATTTATGAAGCACTAAATATTAGGCATAGTGTTAGGCTCTCTATCTTAGCTCATCTTCATAATAAGTCTGCAGGGTTTATTTATCATCTCAACTTTACAAATTAAAAAAAAAATTGAGCCCAGACATGGTCAAAGAGCCCTGGTTCTTAAACGAGATGCTGTGGGTTTTGTCCACTTCATGCTGCCTTCCTGAGTAGGAACAGCTTACCTGGTCAGTGTTATCAGTGTTATTATTTAAGTACATTGAGATGCAATCTGTTTTGTTGTTTTGTTTTATCAGAAAAAAATTAGGATCTGTTCAGAATTTTGAGAAATATTTTTTCCTTGCTATATTATTTTGCTAACATGTTAAGATATTTGTGTACTGATGACCAAGATTCTAATGTGGCCCTGATTAGTGAAGTTTCTTAATCACCAGTAAGATCTAATGAGAACTTCCTCCCTTTGCTTGGTAATCTGGTTTTCTTAAACTGTTCTGCAGAGACTGTCCCAGGCCTGAAATGTGTATAGCATCCTGTCGTCTCTTAGCCAGCGAGAGCTAACTATGCAGACATCTTTCTACAAGCAATTTGTGCTACGCTTTCCAAAGGTCTGGATTTCAGTTCCTCTAGAAGCCATGGACATTTGCTCTCCACAATTGCAAATACTCCAAAGAGTACAGAACCTACTCCCAAGTTGTTTCATTCGTAGGAAGAGACACTTGATAGGGGCTTTCCTTTTGATATCAATCCTTAAATGCGATTTTTAAATTCTTTTTTAAAGCATTCTTTTTAAAATCCAGCCGTTTACATTGTGCCCTAGTTCTATTAGTCTAGTCCCAATGACTTGTGAAGAGAACCCAAGTGTTACAGACAGCTGTTACAAGGGGCTTCTCTACATGCCATCATGCCAACTGGCTTTTGGCCTCAGCAAATAATTCTTCCTCTTTACCTGCACCAAGGATCCCCCAACCCTGGTATTGCAGTATTCTAGGTTTGGTGCCATTCTAGAATATTAGACTTTTTATTTCCGTTTAAATTGATCTTTAAAGCAGATGAAGATAGGGATGAGGAGCTTACCTCTAGCCTCAGTTGGGTGATAATGAATCTATTCACAAGTGAGCACCTTCGTTACAACCCACATCTAAATGAGTAAATACTACCTGAAAGAAAATGTTTAAACATACCCAAATTAGGGAGCTTATGAAAATAGTATATTAGGACATATAAAATGGGAATCCTTTCTCAATCCACTGAAAAACACCTTCATTAAACCCAACAAATTAAATATTTGCATAACCTGAGCTGCTGTCCATTTAATATTTACGAAGTGCCTACTCTCACAAACCTGTGAACAAGACAGACAAGATCCCTGGCATCCTGAAGTGTCCATTGTAATGAAGAGAGTGTTACGCGTGCCCACCCCTAGCACAGCTGGATTTGCTCAGTAGAAAGGATTTCATCTTAGCTTGGAGAATGCCTGACATACAGGGCCTTAGTGTCTCTTCTGTGATTACCCAAGCTAGAAACAAAAGCAAGGAAAGAATGAGCCCCCTAAGGTGACTTTAGCTACCAGCACGTACTCTCAAGCCCAAAGGATCTATAGCTATATTGAGATATTTATAGGTTGAAGGATTGAACCCATCTCCTAAGAGGTCGTATGCCCCATGGCCCACAGCAGGTCATGATGTCTTACAACCAGGGAAATTGGAAAAGAATTTCTTTTTTTTTTTTTTTTTTTTTTTTTTGAGATGCAGTCTCGCCCAGGCTGGAGTGCTGTGGTGCGATCTCGGCTCACTGCAACTTCTGCCTCCCCGGATCAAGCGATTCTCCTGCCTCAGCCTCCTGAGTAGATGGGATTACAGACATGTGCCACCACACCCAGCTAATTTTTGTATTTTTAGTAAAGACAGGGTTTCACCATGTTGGCCAGGCTGGTCTCAAACCCCTGACCTCAGGTGAACCACCTGCCTCAGCCTCCCAAAGTGCTGGGATTACAGGCATGAGCCACCAGCACCAGCCAAGAGTTTATTTTCTAGAGATGGGTTGAGTTGAATAGAAGAACCAAAACTCCAGTGTTTGACCTTATATCCTGTGCCTTATTTTTGCTTGTTTTCTCTTCTTCCTGTGCTACAGCATTCACACATATGCATCCAGTGTGGTTTTATCCAGAAAATAGAACATAAAGCAGGCAATTCTGAAGCCTTGCTTTTCTGCTGGCCATGTAGGCTCTGATACAAAATATTGTATAATTTTTTTTGTAACTATGCTGGCGTACCAGCACTAACACAATGAACCCTGCAAACTATCTTACTAAGGGCTTAACAAGGAGTAAACATCATTGTAAAATTGTCAGACTTGCTGTATTGTGACTCTCACAGAAGCTGAATGGGCCAAATGAAAGTACACTGGACATTAAGGGAAATAAATGCTATGCAGATGCACAGCCATGTTAAGACAGTCCCCACTCTCAACTTAGCAGCAGCACTGTGGTATAGCAGAGGTGCCGAATCTGAGCATAACCGAGGTTCACTCAGGGAGGGCAGAAATGTTGCACAATCCTTTGGGTTCTTTTTTCCCCAACCCTCATTACTGTATAATGCATTTTCTCCCACAACTGAGGCCCTGAAGAACTACCTAAAGCTTAATTTATATGTAGGTGAAACTCAGTAGAAGGGGAAGCAGAACAGAATGCTGCCTTGGATGGATTTACCACAGTGCCTGCAAGGACCATTCTACCTGAAGGAGAATATCCCTTCTCATTGTCAAGGACTGCAAAGGATTCAGGGTTTTCCCCCTCTTGCAAGCTAACAAGTTTCCTAGGTCCCAGGAGTAGATACAAGATCCCTGGATCAGAGAAAAAGGACTTCATTTCTCATAGCACAGCAGAAAGCATGAGTTTCATAATTACATCAGTTTGCTTTTCCCCCAGTCTCCCTTTCGGGTGCTACACACACACAGTGTGAGTCTGTGTCACAGCTAAGGAAATTTGAGCTTAGGAAACCCCAATCTTAGGGGACTGCTAGAAACCTGCCCCAGGACAAGACATTATCCTCATTTTGCTCAGGGAACAAATCTGTCCTCTGACCTGGGAGGAGAGTAGGGGACAACATATCTGTCTCCTAAGAAGCTATTTGGTATCCAAACATCTTTGAAAACGCAGGACAGGACAAAGCTATTCATGCTTCTTGCTCAGAAGATGTGCAGAAATACAAGAAATCGAGGAAGAATTGTCTCTCAACACCATAGCCCCTGCTAAAGGGATGGGATAACACAGGCCTCAAAACCCTACTCCTCCCAGCCACAGGTGATTGGACTGTTGGGCACCTGACTCAAGGCTCCTACATTCAGAGGTTGACCAGCGACCTGGTGCTGGAGATAAGGCAGGCCTATCAGCTTCTCTCACTAATTTATGTTGGGAAATAGGGAATTCCCAACAGGAAATGGGGAGGTGAAGCAAAAGGGTTGCAGGAGGAGGGATATTAAAGTTGTAAGTAGTCATGACATGCTGAAGTGATGAGGAAGCAGAAACTAAGAACAGTTAATAACTGAATGGGAGAAAATACCTAAGAATGGATTGAAGAAGAAGCCAACTGTAGTGGGAGAGAAGGAAGCTGAGCCTCATGACCAGTGGAACACCAGAATGAAGTAGTCATAGCTCCTTCCTTTCCTCAGGCATCTTTTTACTTTCTATCCCGATCTGCCACCCACACCAAACATGAATATCCTTATAACATCACACACAAGCCAGTACTGGAGAGAATTTGAGTGAGCCTCTGTTTCAGTTAAGTAAGCTCTTTGGTTATAAAGAACGGAAGAGATACAAAATAATGTTGCAGCACAGTGACAGTAAACTAGTTAACATTTATTGAGTGCATACTATGTGCTGGGAACATTTTTGGGTCATTGTACGTGCAATAGCTTAGTTAATCCTTACATAATCCTAATAAAACTTAGAAGTAAACACTATTATAATTCCCCAAAGACATCAAAAGATTAAGTAGCTGCCAAGGCTCACATAGCAAGTAAGTAAGGGAGTCAGGATTCCAACCTAATGCCCTTAACTGCCTTGTTGTGTTGCTTACTGCATAGGTGAGTGAGTTAATACTCAAGGTAAGTACAAACAAAATAAATTTTAGTGACATCACTAATAGTTCTTGCAGACTAACCTTGCAAGCTCAGTAACCCTTTAAACATTATTTCATTGGGGATGAAAACACTAAACATTTGGACCAAAAAACTTAGAAGTTGGTAATTATCTGTATTAACAATCACAGAGAATAAGCTCGAAGAGGTTAAGGAGAGGAGCCTGAATATTAAATTGATTTACTCTTACCTGGAAAAAAAACCTGATCTCAGCAGATGCAATTTATGTTACTTTTATATCCACTGCAGACAGAATTCTGCCTCCACCATTTTTTTTTCTTGCCAGCCCCTATGGTGTCCACAGTGTCAGTGACCACTGTCCACACCTGCAAATAGGTAAGAACAATGATGTGGTCAAAAGAAGCCTGTTGTATTTCTACAGACTAGTAAGGCCTGGGTAGGAAGCAAGTTGTGATTGACCAGGGGTAAATGTTGGGTCCCTGCTGTGTCTCACACTAAATCCACTCTACATGATCTTGTTCTGTCCTAATTGGTCTCTATCCCAGACGGCTAATCCCTTTGGTTAATGAATACCCATAGCCTCATCATCTCTAGGAACAGGCGCCTAACCGGAGCCTGAGAGAATGTTGCCAAAGCAACTTGGCGAAAGATGCTTGTCTGCTCATTGACTGCTTTGTGCTGAGAATCATCAAAAAATGATCTAAATAACCACCATATTAGCTCCCTTAAGGAAGAAACAGTGATAGTGACTTGCCCAGGATCATACACAGCCAACCAGTGTCAGAGCTAGGACTTGAATTTAGTTCTTCTGACTACTAACAGTTTTTTTCTACTATGCCAAATACTGTTCCTGCTTTCCTTTCACCTGTACTCACTGTCATTCTCTGTGAGTCAAGGCAGCAGCTATGGTGAGATCAGAAACAATGGCCTTCATTGAATAGGTAACATTTGCCTACAACCTGCTTTGTCTCAGATACTCTTCCACCAGCAAAGTGGGAAAATAATGACAAATAAGCAGAGTAAGCCTTCTGTTTTTGAGTTTCTGTTTCTCTGCTTCAGTTTTGGGTCAGTTTTAAGACCCAAAACTTGGCGTGGGGAAGCAGGGACATTTCTGAGAGCATGCTCTGCAGCCAGCACTTTATGAAAATAGAAGTACAGGATGAAATTTTGAGCTCTTTAAGGATGACAACACTGATTGATTATCACTAGGAGCCGGTAATTGCCTCCTGGTCTTAAAGTAGGAAACCTGCTGGGTAAAAAAATAAAGACAATGAAGGGAACATTTTGTCTTATAAATTGAGCAACAGCATTATCTGGCAACCTGTTAATGTCAGAGATGATCTCTACAAAAGTGAAGATGAGCTTGACTGCACCCAAAAAGAATATTTTTTCCTATAAAATGGAAATACAAATTCAGGGTTCTGGGCAAATTTTCTTGAGTTTAAAAACAGGGAAGCTGAGGCAATATTTATTTACAGACTCCAAGTTGGAAGGAATTAACAATCCTGCCAGTTGCTCTAGAGGTGACAGGCACTTGCCTTTTCTCACTTTTCTTTTTCCCTTCTTCCCTTTCTCCTGTCTCTCCTTCTTCATTCCTTCTTTCCTTCATCAGTCAGGCTGAGTTTAAATCCTAGTCCTACCATGTTCTAGCTGTGAAGTCTTGAGCAGCTAACTCAACCTCCATGTACCTGTTGCCTCATCTATAAAACATGGACAGATGGTTGTCTATCTAGGGTTATTATGAGGGAGTTGACATCCATCAAGTATTTAGGATCTGCCACATAGTCAGTGTTGGGTAGGAACATGTCTTCCCTATTCCTGATGTTTGTTTCCACATGGAAGGACTTCTTCACTCATTATTTGATCTAAATTTTCATTGACAAATCACAGTATCACGCATGGGCTCATGAATTTTGTAATATATTTTTCAGTCGAATTATTTATATAGACAGGAACCCAACAAAAATATTTACCCAGGACCTTGTGCACTCTAGAAGTGGCCCTGGAGAAAAGCATTTGCCTACAGAAATAAACTGTTTCCTTCCTCTGCCTATATCAGTAACAAAGGTGCAGCTTTGGCCACTATCTGCCACTCCTTTGTCTCCCTGTTTGTTTAGAAGTTGATCAGGAAAGAGGGACACCATTTCCTCAGATCCCTCAAAGTCCCCAAAAGCACTCAATAGGCATTAGCTGTTATCATTTTTCAAGCTTTCAGGTTGTGTTTTATTTTCCATTTTTCTCCTTTCCTTTCATTCCAAAAAGTCTCCTTTCTTTAATTCTATAAGCTCTTCTTTGGTCCCTGAGAGATTCCTATTTGTTCATTTTTGTTTGTTTTTTACAATTATTCCAGAGATCTGGACAGTCTCTAGCACAGAAAAAAAAAAAAAAAATCCCCGTCCTTGTTAGCATCCTTCAGTAGTTGAGCTCAGTGAAAATTCCACTGCCCCCAGCCCTTCGCAGCACTGCTCTCAAGGCCAGTAGGCTGTGCCTGGGCCCTGACTTGAGAGGAAGATCACAAGAGAAGAGCATTCAGTGGGTTAAAAAAAACAGATCCCAAGGATGAAGGGAATCTACCTTTGGATTGGATCCAGAAAGTCAAAGGGTTCTAGGAATGAAGGAATTCAACATGGCAACGCTGGAAGCAAAGTAAGCGTTCAACAGTTGGATGATGATAAAGTAAGTGACTGTGAAACCAATAGGACAACATGGAGCTCATTACGATTATGATTAGGGAGACCAGGAGGAGACATGGAATAGGGCTTATGTGCAATAAAACAGAGAGGAAAGGAGGAGACAATTTATAAATGTATGTGATTTATAAATTGTCCTGTGATTATGTAAAATTAGGCATCTGTTAAAAAGATGAGAATGAGGTAATAATAGAGTTAACATGTTAGAGTAGTTGGATAATAGGATTAGTTGTTTATTTTCTCGAACTGAATGTAACATCGTTATATTACTTTTATAATTCAGTAAATTTGTTCTTTTCAAAAGACGTACACCCATGCCTTTCTCCCGGCTATCTGCAGTTCAACAATGAGGGACTTGGGCTCCCCAGGCCTGCATCACACTAAACAGTCCTGGCCACCTATGATACCCTTTCTCTTTTCTCCCTGATTTGTTGTCTATTACAGTTTGCTCCGTGGACATGTGAAGCAATCTCTGGGGGTGGGGTCGAGGAATCTGCATTATAAATAGTTTCCTGGGAGATTCTTATACACACTAAAGTTTGGACAAAGATAGCTTAATTTTTCTGCCAAAAATCTTAACCACACAGGGACTTGCATGATCTCTGTTATTTCTTGAAGCAAAGTTAATCCACTGAGATTATGCCTCATGTGTACGTGTTTTAAGTGTTCAGTGAACACTGTTCCATTTATCCTCAAAGATTTTTGTGTAGAAATTTTTTATTATAATTTATTCATAGTTTTTGCTTACAAAGTCACCTTATAAGCAAGCTATTCTGTCATAGGACCACTACTTTCTTTCCCTGTTTTGAGTCCTGCCATAATTAGGGCTGAGTGACCTTTCAGGACACACTTTACTTTGGTTCTTTGATCACAATGGAACAGAGAACACAGGACTCTGGGGTCCTGAGGCTGGCTGAAGGGCTTCAGTTTTCCTTAATTCTCTATTTTTATAGGACCTGGAAATACCCACCCATGATCCCACTGCTTCCAGCCCTCAAACTAAGAGTGGAGTCTCTAGTTGTGCACATTCCTGGGTCTCAGGGCTCACGAGGGAGTGAGGCTGAGGTGTGGCAGCTCGTCTGCGTCCGCATCCCAGCAGAGCCTCACAGGTCCTCGCTGGCCCTGCAGGAAGGAGGCCCCTCTGAGGTGAGGAGTGTTCTGACCTACAAGGGTGTCCAGTCTTTTGGCTTCCCTGGGCAACATTGGAAGGAGAAAAATTGTCTTGGGCCACACATAAAATACACTAATGATAGCTGATGAGCTTTAAAAAAAAATGCAAACAGAAATCTCATAATGTTTTAAGAAAGTTTATGACTTTGTGTTGGGCCACATTCAAAGCTATCCTGGGCTGCATGCAGCCTGTGGGCCGTGGGTTGGAGAATCTTGCTTTATGATTTTACTCAAAACAGAAACTAAGTGCTAACATTTCCCCCAATCACAATTCTATTTTACCTTTTTAAAAACTCTAAAGGGCAAGAATTTTGCTAATCTTTTCTAGAAATATAAAAACAAGCAAATATGTTTTCTAAAACAAACCAAGCCTTTTCCCCTGGGGAATTTGCAGACATAGCACGAACTCCTTCCTCATTGCTGTTTCTTGAGAGGGGCTATTAGGCTGTGCTGTGCTCTGCCTGAGGACAGGCCGGGTACACAGCCTGAGAGGCCAGTCACTGTGTCAGGAGTTCCCAGTGTCCATCTTGATAAGGCTTTGCTAAAACATACTAATACAGACTTCCATTACCTCCTGTGTATCTAAATAAACGTACCAAGTTATTTTAAAAGACTCATGTTTTCCTTTATAATAATCATTTGAAATTTCTGCCTAGTGTAAAACAACCATCTAGATTCTCACAGAATTCATGAATAATATTTAAATCTACTCTTCTAAACAGCAGTGGTTTCATGTAAGTAGTGCACTAAACACAATGCCCAAATTTATTTTTAAAGCTTTGAAGACAAATGATGAAGCCTCCTGTGAGATTATCTTTTATGTGGCAGAAGAAAAGAATCTTTGAGGGTCAAGTTGTTAGGGCAGCTACAGAAGCCACAGCCATGGGCCAGGAGGTCCTGAGGCCTCTCTGAAGGATGTGTGTGGTCATCCACTATGGGTGCAGCTGGTGTTAACAAACTAAGCTGATGCACTCCCTCTGTTGTTCCAATGCTAGACCAACGTGGGCATTCTCTAGACCTATTGTCTCCTTTACCCATTAGGGGGAAAAGCACTTCTACTGTGCAGGGATCTGCTCCTTTAAACACATAAATACCACTTAATCCACTGCCCTCAACAGAGGAAAAGACCACTGGCCTGGAGGCCTCCAAAATCCCCTCTCTTTTTCTTTCTTTCAAATCAAAGATCATGGTTCATTTCAGGTTCCAAAGCTATTTTCTAAAAATGTTTTAATCCAAATCATGACTTCTTTCTAATTCTCTTTCCTTCCTGAACAATTCAGTGCTAAAGCCATTAGGGCAGAGTGAAGACTGTAGGGGTGCCAGGGTGAAGGGAACCACAATGGTACAGAGTAAAGTGCCTGCATCAGAACAGGGTAAGGAGGCAGTCCTGCAGAGGGGCAGCTCAGCATGGTATGTTCAAGTCCTACAGAGTATTGGAGCCCAAGTAAATATGGACAGTGTCCCCGACGAGAATGGCCCAGCACAGGGAATCAAACCCCAAGCTGAGGATGCCAGGCAGTGGGAGAAGAGGGTGGAAGTCAGGGGGCTGCTGTACGGTGTCAGAGCCAAGCTGGGTGAGGAAGGCATCCCTGTAGGGGCAGCTCAGCTATAGAGAGCTAGAACCCACAAGAGGTGAGTACAAGGGAGCACATGGCGATGGGTCAGGTGGGAGGTTGGTTACATCCAGGGGATTTGATAAAATACAAAATATATTAATCATATGGAATCGAGATTTTTCACCATTGGTGAAGGGAGTCACAAATGTGGAGAGGAAGAAAATGAGAAGGAAGCCATGTGTTGAATGGGAATTCAATGTATCAGTGTGAATCCATGGTTTTCCGTATCCATAGATGTATAAATGTAGCTGTAAATGTGCGTGTGCACACAGATGTTAGTGGTGGCAGGTATCCAAGTTACCCCCAAGTTACCAGCAGCAAATCTCAATTCTTGCCTCCTCAGAAAAAAGAATTTGACTGAGGGGCATGAGGTAGAAGGAGAGACCAAGGCAAGTTTCAGAGCAGGAGTAAAAATTTATTAAAAAGCTTTAGAACAGGAAGGAAAGGAAAGTGCAGCTTATAAGAGGGCCAAGCGAGCAACTTGAGAATCCAAATGTGTAGCCTGACCTGTTGACCTGGGGTTTTATACACTGGCATACTTCCGGGATCTTGCCTTACTTCATCCCACTCCTGAGATCTTACTGGGAAGCTGCCGACCAGTTTCAGGTGTTTTCTATCTATTAGGAGACTACCTCTCCCTGGCGCTGGCTGTGACCAGTTATTTAGAGAAACAGTTAACAGCCGCCTGACCATCACCTGATGGTCGTCTGACCCTCCTGGTGTGCGTTGAGGGGGAGCCCTCCACTGCCCTGCTCATGCCTGCCTAGCTACCTACTGTAACACAGATCCAGTGCCTACCTCTGTCAGCTGAGATGCCTAGGAGTAGTGATAATCCTAATACCCAGATTTCGATCTCTAAAAATCACCTTCCGCTAAAAGAAACCAGGGCTTATTAGAGAAATGGCTGATTTCAGGGTTGGGAAAAGAAAAGATGAGCCTAGGACATCTTGAGCCAGAAAAGGAAGTGATCAAAGAATGATGGAACCATCACAAAGACTAGAAGCTGGCTGGAAAGGGCCCTCCCTGGCCAAATGGGACGATTTGTGCAACAAACTAAATAACAATGAAAGGCTACAACCCGTTGAACAAAAAGGAAATGTAAATCCACTCAGATATAAATAAATAAGTGAATAAAATATAGTTTGATAAATGGGATACTTACATAATTTCAAACGATTTCTCCACCAACACCTGTTAATTACAGAGGAGAAAAGAGTAACTTTACAATGGGAACTTCTGGCAGACATCACCTGACTCAAGTGTCAAAGTGAAGAAACATCATCAATGATGTTTCCATCAAATGGAAATCCTGTACCATCTGACAGGAGGCATTTAGGACTTCTGTGACATTCCCTCTAAAGATGCGTCATCTGAATATGACTGTGAAGAAACATCAGAAAAACTCAAATTGATTAACACTCCGCAAGGTAACTGACCTATAATCTCCCAGACTCAAGGTCAGAAAAGACGAAGAAAAACTGAGAAACTGTTTCAGGCTAAAGTTGACCTAAGGGATGTGACAATTGCAGTGCTTCTGGAGCCTTTTGCCATAAAAGACACGTAGGAGACAATTGGCTAAAATGGAAGGAAGGCTGAGGTTTAGATGGCAACAATATATAAGGGTTACTTTTCTTTTTTTTTTTTTTTTTTTTTGAGACAGAGTCTCGCTCTGTCGCCCAGGCTGGAGTGCAGTGGCGGGATCTCGGCTCACTGCAAGCTCCGCCTCCCGGGTTCACGCCATTCTCCTGCCTCAGCCTCCCGAGTAGCTGGGACTACAGGCGCCCACAACCGCGCCCAGCTAATTTTTTGTATTTTTAGTAGAGACGGGGTTTCACCGTGGTCTCGATCTCCTGACCTTGTGATCCGCCCGCCTCGGCCTCCCAAAGTGCTGGGATTACAGGCGTGAGATAGTTACATCGTGTTTCTAAAGGAGAATGCCCTTGTTTGTAGGAAACAGATACTAAAGTATTTAGAGGTAATAGGAATCAGGTTGGTGAATTACAAATGGATCCAGAAAAAAAGGAGTTATTTGTAACATACTTGTAACGTTTCTGTAAGTTTGTGATTATTTCAAAATAAAACAATTAACTTAGAAGCACATTACACTTATTCCCATCCTACATTTAGCCATTTTGAACCTGGGCCATGTTGATAACTAGGAGAGGAAATGTTACCTGCTCATGGAAGTCATCTGCCAGCATTTTCTTATTACTGACTTATGTAAAATTAGGTTGACAACATAATCTAGGAAAAAACCTCACAGTCACCCTTTCTTGTAATGCTTTCCTGAGAGTGTTGGCTAAAACACGATGAAGTTAATACCACTTAGAAAAGCAAAACCCCCTTCAAGAAGGACTCAGGGGATACATTTTCATCACGATGTTCAGCATGAGATTATCTTCTATAAGCGTGCATCCCTCCCCTAATTAGCTTCCTGACCTTCTTTCTAGTTCCCCCAAAACCCTGGCAATGGCAACTAAAAAGATGGCTTTTGTGAGACGAGCGATTGATGTCCACACCTGCTGGTGCTGAGCACGAGACAATGCACATGTGTTCTCTTGAAGGAAGAAACTTTAGAAACGTCATCTTCACACCCAATTAGTCAAGGCGTCAATCACTTGTCTACTATAGCTGCTGCCTCAGTGTCCACTTCCACTTTCAGACCCGGCATCAGCTGTGTGAAACCCAGTCGCACCCTGCTGCCTTTGGTCTAGATGTGACTTCTCCTCCTTAGAGGGGCATGATAGAGCCCATGTGTTTCTTTTCTTTTTTTTCTTTTTGTTTTTGAGATGGAGTCTCACTCTGTCACCCAGGCTGGAGTGCAGTGGCACCATCTCGGCTCACTGCAACCTCCTCCTCCCAGTTCAAGCAATCCTCCTGCCTCAGCCTCCCAAGTAACTGGGACTACAGGCGTGCACCACCACGCCTAGCTAATTTTTGTATTTTTAGCATAGATGGGGTTTTATCATGTTGGCCAGGTTGGTCTCAAACTCCTGACCTCAAGGGATCCACCCGCCTCAGCCTCCCAAAGTGCTGGGATTACAGGCGTGAGCCACCGTGCCTGGAGGAGTCCATGTGTTTCTCATCTCACCAACCCAAAGCCCAACTCACTCCACAGCTGCTGGCCATGAGGAAACCTAAGGTCAACACCAGAGTTAGGTAAATAAGCCACCCCCCAACCCCCACCCCCATACACACTTGTTTTATTTAAACTGGCCAATCCACAGCTCTCAGAGGAAAGCCCTTGGGCCAGGGTAGAGGCCTAGTCTCAAGCCCTCGCTCTCCCTTCCCACCTGCCAGTTGAGCACTCTGCTGTCTCTGGACTTCCCATCGGCCCTCAGGGATGTGTAAGTAATAATAATGCTTCTCTCATTTCATATATCTTGTTTGTGGTCGCCTCTGTGTCTCACCTGACCAACACACCCGAATCTAATTCTCCTCCTGCTCAGGGCTCTCCTGGAGAGTGGCTATCCTGGTAGGAATAAACTGGCCTCGGGCCAGAAAAGAGCCACAAGAGCTTCTGCCAGTGTTTCCTGTGACAGGGACACCTGGTCATGGGTCATGCTTAGGCATTAGGCCGTCTACCAGGATGAAAAAGTATCCTGGCTGGGTACAGTGACTCGCCCCTGTAATCCAGCACTTTGAGAGGCTGAGGTGGGTGGATTGCCTGAGCCCGGGAATTCGAGACTAGCCTGGACAACATGACAAAACTTCCTCACTACAAAAAATTAGCCAGGAGTGGTGGCGCATGCCTGTAGTCCCAGCTATTCGGAAGGCTGAGGTGGGGGGATTGCTTGAGCCAGGAGGCGGAGGTTTCAGTGAGCCAAGATCATGCTACTGCACGACCACTTCCCCTGGAGCCTCCACAGGACAGGGCCAGAGTTGACAGACACTCTCCAGAGTGGCCTCAGGACCAAAGTGGAGGCAAATCACAACGTAAGGGTAGATAAGGTGCTGAAAGCAATGGCGGTGGTAATTAGCCCTGAGGACGAAGGTGGAAATGAAGAGCTTATTTTGGTAACTGCTCCTACATGCTGATGGCTTAACCTAAGGTAATCTGTGCCTTCCAGTTTTAGGATCTCATCCAAAGTCATTATAATATGGAAGGGGGTACACTGACTTTGGGTCAGGTCCAAGGTTCAAATCCTGGCTTTATTTATTTGCTATCTACATTTAGTATCCTACTTAATCTTTCATCAGCTGTGCTAGGTACTGCTAGTACCTCCACTCTCCATTCACCACTTCTTTCTTACTAATAGAACTTCAGTCTTGTTCAGGTGATGCTGTACCTAGCCTTCCTGCCTCTGTGCTGGTTACATGAGAAAATAAACACTTTTCTTGTAGAAAGCCACTGTAGTTATATCTCACTGTGAAACACAGACATAACTGATGAGTTATCTGTAAAAATGGGGTTAATGCTAGAGGCGGAGGTTTCTGTGAGCCGAGATTGCGCCACTGCACTTCAGCCTGGGCAACAAGAGCAAAACTCCATCTCCAAAAACAAAAAAAACAAAAAAAACAAAAAACCTCAAAGGGCTGAATGAAAGGTTAGATCAAATAACATGGAAGTGCCTCTAAATGGTAGAAAAGAAAGTTGAATGCATGCTTTCTCAATTCCTTCCCTCAACCGATTTAATCCTGCCCAGAGAGGAATATGGCTTCCCTTGATATCCTATTCCCACTTTCCCCAGTTCCATGCTCAATCCAGCCAGCTGGCTAAAGTAACCACCTTCAGGTTCGGCTGGCTAGTAACCTGCAGGTGTTCAACAACACAAAGGGAACTCCAAGTGATGTCATTTTAGGGGATTATGGGGAGGACATTTTGTGATAGTAGTTGGGGACTAGGAGAAAGCTGTTGAAGGTCCTAGGAGTCCCTCAGCCATCCATTTGAGCCACCAGTCATCCTGTAACTGTCGTGACGATGGGGAAGACCTTGCCACCCAGCTTTGTAGACTCTCCTAAAGAAGTCTGAGCTTCCAATGAGTTTTTTCAACTTACCAATTAGGATCAAATTGTGAGATTTTTATGGGGAGGACTTACATCGCTTAGAAATTCAGCCAGGTGTGGTGGCTTACACCTGTAATCCCAGCACTTTGGGAAGCAGATGGGGGCAGATCACTTGAGGTCAGGAGTTCAAGACCAGCCTGGCTAACATGATGAAACTCCATCTCTACCAAAAAAAAAAAAAGCCGTTTGTGGTGGCATGCACCTGTAACCCCAGCTACTCCAGAGGCTGAGGCATGGTGATCACTTGAACATGGCGGGGCAGAGGTTGCAGTGAGCTGAGATCATGCCACTGCACTCCAGCCTGGGTGGTGGAGCAAGATCCTGTCTCAAAAAAAAAAAAAAAAAAAAATCTGTCATCGCTATTATCTACCTTCATTTTGTAAGGCAAAACTATCCGTATTAAAGTAGTGGGCCAATGACCTAAAATTTATATTTTTACTATGTAATAAAACAAGTCTCACAGTTTCATAAAAATACACTTATAGCTTTCATGCCGGTTTTGATTAAGTCAAAATAGTAATACTTAACTTACAAAATATTCTTGAACTGTAAAATCTTTTTCAGGCAGGATATACCTCGATACTAATTCCAGGTTTAGTTCACTGGTGGTTCTCCCATTTTACTTTAGTGGCTCTTTTGGAAGATAGATTTCTCAGAGCCTCACTGCCCAGAATTAGATTCCAGAGAGCTGGGGTTCATACCTTCTTGCACCTTCCTTGGGATTTGGGGAATCTCTTTGTTGGGTAGTCTCTGAACAGCACCCCTGGAGTCATACAACACAAGCACCAGTTGTAGAGTTATTCTCAGCAGTTTTTGAAATTTGGTCAACTAAGAGACAGTGGCCTGATATATTCATCCTGAAATACATTCAAATCTCAAGGGCAAGTACATTTAATCAGGATTATTTTGTTCTAAGTGATAGAGATTGAGTCTAATCTGTAATTAAGCAGGGAATTCATTGCCTCACAGAACTGAAGAGTTGGGGGTCACCTGGTATTCAGCATGGCTGGGTTCGAGGCTTAAATGGGACCTCTAGGATTCAGTTTCTCTTCAATGTCTGACTATATTCATTCTCAGGCTTTTCCAGATGATGCCTGAAATCTCCCTGTTTTACTCTCAAGGTAGTAAAGTAGCTACATCCTCACACTCTCCTAGGTTTGTCTCTAGAAAGTCTCTTCAGTAGCCTCCCAGAAAATCCAGTGACTCAGCATCCACTCTGGTCACACCCATTAGTCTTTGAGTAGTCACTATAACCAAAAGGAGATGGTGTCATGATTGCTGTGATTAAATATGGAGTCGCGTGTTTGAGCAGAGTCCTCCCCATGGAGCCTTGGATGGTGTCCCATAGGCTGATAGTGGGGAAGGATGGATTCCAATGAAAAATGGGAGCTACTACTAAAAAGGGAGAAATAAATGCTGGGGAAGAAAGCATTTTCTTTCTTCCAACGCCTAGCCTGCTCGTTGTTTTTCTATACAGCTTCAATCATTCACATGTCTCTTACCATATGTTACCAAGAAAGGTCTGCTCAGGAGCCCAACAAACGTGATCTCCTGGAGTCCTTTAAAATTCCCAATATTTCTGAGAAATCAGCTCAGTAAATTGCTTTAACAAGTTTCTATGTCCTAGCCTCTGATTCTATTTGAATTAACTCAGTCTCCGTAACCTGCTTCAAGTTTTTACATAAAGTTCTCAAACCCCACACTGACAGGTTCTACTTGGCTAAGAGTGCTAAACAAAAAATATCAGCAACTTCCTAAAACCCTGGGCTTTAGCCCATCCACCAGTGAACCTTGTCACTCAAGCTTTCATGAGTTCAGCTGTACACTAATGTAGAACTACCATGCCAGATTTCCCTATCTTGAGTCCCTCCGTTCCTGATGAGCAGATGATGAATAAATGCGACTCAAATCTTGTAAGTCCATCGAAGGAGATTCTAAAGAGCCTTGAAAGTGGAGCTGACCCATCAAAACAATTTATTTCTTGTATTTGCTATTACAAGAATATCACATTGAGGTCTTAGTTTATTTACTGTTTAGTCTTTAATAAAGTTGCAGCTATGATGTTGCCAAGGTTTGGAATAATGTATAAGAGGCAAGTTTCTGTTCTCAGAGAGCTGACTCTACCCATATTAAATAGTACATGCTCTTTTTGTCTTCCTAGCCTGATACTTACAATGATTTTTTGTCATAATTACTAATATAGGATAGTAGTTCATGATGTTTTAAGTCCTTAAAAATAGATTCAGCTGAGTGCCCAGTATTTCTAATGATTTGCAATTGTATATACATAATTAAGTATTCCATACAGCATCCTGACTCACCTGAAACCATAAACTCAAAAAAACTTTTCTTTTCTTTTTTCTCTTCTTTTCCTTTTTCTTTCTTTCTCTTTCTCTTTCTTTCTCTTTTTCTCTTTCACTTTCTCTTTCTCTCTTTCTCTCTTTCTCTCTCTTTCTCTTTTTCTTTCTCTTTCTCTCTTTTTCTATTTCTTTTTCTTTTTCTTTCTCTTTTTCTTTCTCTTTCTTTTTCTTTCTCTTTCCCTCTCTTTCTCATTCTCTCTCTTTCTCTCTTTCTCTTTTTCTTTCTCTTTCTCTCTCTTTCTCTTTCTCTTTTTCTTTTTCTTTCTCTTTTTCTTTCTTTTTCTCTTTCTCTTTCTTTCTCTCTCTTTCTCTTTCTTTTTCTCTCTCTTTCTTTCTTTCTCTCCCTCCGTCTCTCCCTCCCTCCGTCTCTCCCTCCCTCCGTCTCTCNCTACTTTCTTCTGTTAGCAAAGCAGTTGCCTCTACAGATTGAATGCATTTGGCCATCTGCAGATTACTAGGTTAAGGATTTTTGATAGGAAGGCTACAGGTTGTCAGTGGCATCAGTGCTTTCCAGCTACGCCCTTGTTTACACTTACAACAAGGTGGTATTGGAGTGTTGTAGGGTCACGGGAAAGACCTTCAATTATCAATTATAGGTTTTAAATTTACCCTGGCTTTTAAAGGAATAGGGTACACTGTTTTTTGTTTTCGTTTTTTTCTCTGCTTGTTTTTTTACTACTTCTATTTTTCTCTTTCTTTCCCTCTCCTGCCTCTCTCTCTGCCTCTCTCTCTCTCTGCCTCTCTCTCTCTCTGCCTCTCTCTCTCTCTGCCTCTCTCTCTCTCTGCCTCTCTCTCTCTGTTTCTCTTTTTCTTTTTCTTTCCTTCTCTACATTTCAACACTGACTACAGATAACAGTTCAAAGACTTCCCCTGTACCCCCCACCCCCCACCGCACCCCACACTTAATCTAATCTTCTACTTTTATTCCTCACCGAGAATTTGATCGGAAACCAGAGAATGTGAGTGCTGGGAGCAACTTTAGAAACCATGTGAGAAACCTTAGATTCGAGGTTCGGACTCTTGAATTCAAGGAAATGTATGAGCACACACCCTCAGAACGTGTACATTAAAGCGTTTATACAGAACCCCTTGGATCCCACAAAAATCTGGTTTTCTTGGGCTTGGAGGACAGAGTGACTTGTTCAAGAGCAGAGTGCAAGTTGGAGTTAGGACTCAAGCCTGAAGTACAGGGCGTCCTCGATAAGTCCAGAGTCTATTACTTACAGCCTTGCTGCTGTTGCTTTTTTGGCATGAGGGTCTTGAAAGATATTATCTAATAGACAGAACAGTCATGAAATTATTCCCCGTTCAAATATTCTCCATTTAGTGTTGATTCCCACCAGTCACATCAGTGTCTTTATTTAGGTTCCAGTATGATTGGTGGTCTGGAATATTCAACAATGCACTGTTAATATAATGTCAATTGATCTGAAAAATAAAAATGTAACTCTTGTGAAATAGTCAGGATTGCATAGAAGTGATGTCTGATGGAAGTGATGTTATAGAACTGCTCAAAATTGCACATGTGAGGCTTTGAAAAGTGGGGCTAAATCATCCTCTTAGTGGTCATATTGTAAAAAATCAAGCATTAAGTAAAATATGGTATATGCTGAACTACAATTTTGTTGGAAAGTTATACCAAAATCTACAATTTTTTAATTCTATCAAACCTTTGTTTTCATCACTAACTATGAAATTCTGGTTGCTACTGTAAGTGAGTTCACCTTAAGTAGCTTTTGTTCTTTTACCCATTCTTAGATAATGAATATTTCCTGTATTTCATTCCAACTTCAAGAAGCAGACGCTTTTAGTGTTGATCTTTAGCTACACCTTTCTTACTCCAAATCACAAAGTTCCTTGAAAACTCATTTTACAAATCTCTGGGATTTTTTATCAGGTTCTTAGATATGGAGTGGTGATGATGACCCCTGGGAAATAAAATTGTTGTGCTACAAATTGAGTACATTTTGATTAACTCGGAACATTTCTGAAATTCCATGTGCAGCGTAACTCAGTATTCTGAAAAATGAATGAAACCAAAGGGCATAGACGGGAAATAGATGAATTCTAGGTTACTTATTGAATGTGTCTTACAGATTTTTATAAAGTCTTATGTATTTTGGATACTTTGTGACTATGCATGCTTCTGTTTCTAGATATTTTAATGATTAATTAATCTGCAGTATAAAACAAAGACATTTATGCTGTTTGATAATCTAAGAACAGACAACAAAATTACCTTTATAACTAGATTATTTGGGTTTACCGAGCAGAATAGAATTTCCATTAATTTGAACTAGGAAATAACTAGCAATTTCTCACTGGCTCTTCACAATGGCAATCAAATCCACAGACTTGTATTGAGGCATGTCAGGCATCTCTCCTGCTTAGCTGTTCAAGATTTCCGAAGTGTTTTTGCCCCAACACATTTAAGCCTGAGTGTCAGTGGTAACATAGGCCTATTGGTAGGGTACATTGTAACTTAAACTGGTGCAGTTTTGAGAGGGGCATTGACTCTTAATTACACTGTGACAACAGCTATAAACAAGGACTGTCCCAGCAAACAAGAACTTGTGGCTACTCTACTTTCTAATGACCTGTTTGTTGCTCAGCAACCAGAGAACCTGACTCTCATTATTTACAAAGCCCCCAATGTGCACTCAACCCCATCTGCCTGAGACCCAGGTCCTACCTTATTTGGGGATGCTGCCTTTGAAGGCAGCCTCCCCAGGAGCCCAGTACACACAGAAGGAGGCAAGCTATGCTGTCAAAGGGTCAGACAGGGTCCCAGCCCTCTGGGCTCTCACCTTTACTTACTTCCTTGTCCATTTTGATTAAAACACTTCTAAGAGTGTTTTAATCACTCAAACTTCTAAGAGGTCAAGGCTGAAGATTTAGCAGGATTAAAATGGGCTAAATCTCATCGGAATACAGAACATGTGTCTGTGTGTGAAATGATGAAATGGGGAACTAAAATGGAATATTACAATTTCTGCTCTTTCACTAATGGTGAAAACCATTTCATTAAGGCTGGCCAGTTTCTCCCCTGTTTCTCCTGTGTAAAATGGAGGTGGTGATAACCTGTATCTGATAGGCTTGTGACAAGGTCTCAGACTGCTCATTGTCCCCTACATCTAGTCTCCTCTTCCTTCTTGTAACAAAACTCACCAAGTTTTAATTGGGCACACATTCCCCAAACTAGCTTCTCCTATCTCTCTCGTGAAGGCAGTGTATGCAACTTCCCAACATGTCTTCCTAAGGAAGTTTTGGGCTCTCCACTACCTCTTTCCCCCTTTCAACTGGCTAGGAAATGCCAACAACTGGGACAGCCAGCTTGGATCCAGGGATGGACATCACTTTCTGACTGACAGACACTGAATTCTGTAATAACACGTGAGAGAAAAGTGTTTACTTAAGCTACTGTATTTGTGGGGGCTGGAGGCTTCCCAATCACAGCCATAAATCATATAAGCAGCAACAGTGGATTTGTAAAGCCAATGACTTAGCTTCAAGAGGTATATGTTACAGTCCTGTTGCTTGCATATCCTTGGATATCTTTTTTTAAGGTCCGGGATACAAGTGCAGAATGTACAGGCTTGTTACAAAGGTATACATATGCCATGGTGGTTTGCCGCACCTGTCAACCCATCATCTAGGTTTTAAGTCCTTTTTGCATTAGATATTTGTCCCAATGCTCTCCCTCCCCTTTCCCCCCACTCCCCCGACAGGCCCCGGTGTGTGATGTTCCCCTCCCTGTGTCCACATGTTCTCATTGTTCAACTCCCACTTATAAGTGAGAACATGTGGTATTTAGTTTTCTGTTCCTGTGTTACTTTGCTGAGAATGATGGTTTGCAGCTTCGTGGTGATTCCTCAAGGATCCAGAACCAGAAATACCATTTGACCCAGCAATCCCATTACTGGGTATTTACACAAAGGATTATAAATCATTCTATAAAGACACATCCACACATATGTTTATTGCAGCACTATTTACAATAGCAGAGACTTGGAATCAACACAAATACCCATCCTTGGACATCTTTAAGCTTTGCTCATCTTGAAATATAAGTACAAATAACACTTGAAATATGGGCAAGTATAAAATGTTGAATATACGCTACTGTTATTACTTTTCCGAGCCAGGTTTCATCTCCATGAATTCATTCATTTGAAAAACATTTAAGGAGCCAGATACTACTTGAGGCACAGTTATCTAACATTGCATAAGATAGCAAAAGTTTCCAACCCTGATGTGGACAGAGTAAACCAATAACAAATACCAGACAGTGATGAATCTTACAGTGAAAATAAGACAAGGTGGTGATTCAGAGATTGAGTGGGGAGCCATGATGGGCATGATCAAAGGACTCAGACATTTCTGTTGAGTGAATAACAGGAGCCAGTCTGTGAAGATCTATAGGGAGAGGATTCCAGATGGAAGACCTAGGGCAAAGAACCTATGGGGGAAAGAATGTAACTTGTCAAAGAAAAAGCCAGTGTTTTTGGCTGGAGCTGAGTGAGAACATGGTGTATAGTCGAAAATCAAATCAGAGGTAGAAGGGGGCCACTGTCTGTCTACATAGTTCATGGATTCCAGGCAAATGAGAAGTCATTAGGGGACTTTAACAGGGATAATACAGAGACAGCACCCCATGCAGACTTCCTCAGATGCGAATACTATACCTAAGTGCAGGCAGCTCATGTGGAAACCAATTTTACAAGTTGGACAGATTCTTCAAATGAGGACCAGGTTCTAGCTGCCAGGCATCTGAGAGCACATGAGGATATCGGAAAATGTTTTAACCCAGGGCTGACACTGTTGCTAATTGTCCTTTATCCTCAAGGAGGTTAGTAGCTTGGAATTTGATGTCAGACAACTGGCTTTGAATCCAAGCTGCTGTACCACTAGATGTGACCTTAGATAAAACACCCTGCCTCTGAGTTTCACTTGTCCTCATCCATAAAATGTGGGAAATAATATCCATCAAGGCAGTGCTATAAGGCCTTGACAAAATATTATATGTAAATCGCCTGCACATTGTAAATACCCAGTAAAAAGGTATATGTATTTAAAATTTTTGTACAGTCTTAGAACTCATTAAAAAATCATGAGGCCAGTCCCTCACTCCACAGAGGTGCTAAGACAGGAACTGAAGAGTTCAGGACTCTCCTGCTACCCTACCTGGGACCTGTTAAAATCCTCCTATGTTCCCACCTGCGCCCACCTTCCTCCAGAGCCCACACTGCCTTCTCCCGCCTCCGAACTCCAGTCCCACTGATGCGCTCTGCAGTGCTCTGCCTGGCAGCTTAGCGCTTATTTTGGCATTCTGTATGGCGATGCCTTGTCTTCCCATTCAATTAAGAGCACCCTGAAAGAAGAGACCATTTACCATGCTTCACCTGTGTCTTCCAAGGTGCTTTCACTTATAGAAGGTGTTTAGCAAGTAACATGTCTGAATGAAGGAATGAACAAAGATGAATGGGAGCATTCAGTGGATCACCCCTGTCTCCCTCGATCCTCGTCACTTGCTGCATATCTTCCATTTGCCTTGGGATCCTGTGGCCAGCCTGCTGTGTGCCTCTGGAGGCTACCTCAGCGGGCTCCCTTGCCTTCTGGCTTCTGATGGGGTTCGGCTGACAGGAGCTGCTGGCAGGAGACGAGAGTGGGCAGAGGGCGAGCTCTGGGCTAGGACAGCTCCACTTGCAGCTGTTCTTCCTGGGGTGCTGTAACTGCTCCATCCCCTCTCTGACCAAGAGTAGTGACTCCCTGCTATTGCTAGCCCTGGGAATTTCCTTGCAGTTCCTAACAACCTGCCCACAACGCTGTGAGTAGTTTTTAAAACTCTTCAGATTAGCTCTGCCATCTTTTCCCCCAAAGAAAATGATATATCCCACACATTATGTCAGACAAATATACCACACCAGGTAGAACTAAATGTACTCTAGTCTAGAGGAGGATTTGGACTTTTTATTCTAGGAGAACAGATGCCACTGCTTCCCTTGGTAAACCAAGGGACACCTACCAGGTGTCTGTGAGCCTGCTATGACTGAGACAAACAAATTCAAATGAAGCTGTTCATCGTCTTTAACTGAGTTGTTGGTGGGAATTGCAGAACTTAGCAGACATGAACCATTGCTGACAGTTAAATGTTTTTTACAAGAATAAAATAAGTTGCTTCATGGAAGAAACTAAAAATACTTTTGAAAGTGTATATTGTGCATGAGTTTTTCTACTCCATGTTGCCAGGCTGTGGGTGTTAAACACTTTAGAAGATTTGGTCTGTCATGTTTAGACAGTGGGTGGCAAAAAATTCTAGGTTTAAAAAAAAATCAAGATATCTACTCCATTGTCTCCTAAGTGTAAATTGTAAAAGATTGTTTCCAAAAACTTTTTTGCTGGGCATGGTCAAGACCAACTGACCACTCCTAAGGGAGGACAGGTTATCTGTGAAATAGATCTTCAAACCATCCCCATCCTGGCACTCAAGTCTCTACCTTGATCACTCTTGCAACTGATGGCCATGAAGACAGGGCATTCTCTGTCAAATACAATCTTACAAAGGGTCAAGGAAGGTCCAGTGAATTTGGATTTCTATAGGGAAAAAGCTGTACTATATTTTTCATTTGTAACATTGATCTGTCCGAAGATGAGAGTGTTATTAAAGATCAATGAGAAGCGAAAGGAGGAAGAGAAGACAAGCAGGCTTTTGATCAATTAGCCCAGAAGTCACATTGCATTGACACCGGCTTCATAAATGTCTCTTTGGTTCCCTGATTTGACAGCATGGAGCTCTGGACACTGCATGGAGCACCTACTTGCTGTGTAGTGAAGAGCCCTACCCTACTTGGCACTGGCCCACCATCTGCTCTTCCCTACCACCTTCCCAGCTTCCTGATATGGATGATATGCAGTGGCCTGTGACTCAGTTTGAGGCTGAACCAAGTGACCTCTCCCAAGATGAGCACAGCTCGCAGGCCACCAACTCTTCTTGGTGCTCATTGCTCTGGTGGGGAGGGGACATTATGCTGGGTCAGGTGCTGCATTCACTGCACATTCCAAGTCTCACGAGAAGCAGCCACAGGCTAGTCACATATTTCCCTTCTCTTCCCAGCTGTAAAGCCAGTTATTTTCTATTTATTCGATCGAAGTTCTAGGCATTGGGGAATATATCCTTGACCCAATCAAATTAGTTCTCTCTCATTCCAGAGAGGGGAGTTAGGTAATAAATGAACAAGACAACTACAAAGTCCAATTACCTCCCTGTTCCCCAATTTTTATATGTGAAAATTAAAGCCAAGCCCTTGACCACCGCCACTACAACAACCTCTGCTGCCAGACACAGCCACGCCCTATCCTAGAGAGACACTGAAGTCAGGCCTGAGAAAGCAGTCTAAATTGCAGATGCATCTAGGGGCTGAAAGTTAATATAGAATCTAGTGCCGTCAGAGCATCTGACCTGTAGGCAGGACTTAGCCCTCTTGAGCACGGAGAAACCCATATAGTTTCCAGAGATTCCTGGAGGGGAATGTTTGTGTCTGTCCTCAGTAACATAATTGAAGTTAGATGACTTTCAGTGATGAGGTACTTGTCTTGTGTCTAAACCAAACTCATTTTATCTTGTGCTGTTCTCAGGAGGAAATGAGACCAGCTGTTCCCTTTAAGGAAACAAACTTTCATATAATTGTGGGTTAATAGCACATAATCCCCTAAATTTCTTCCTGGTTTCATGCCTCTATATTATGCAAAACAAGGTTTTAGCAAATGAGTATTACTTGGAAGGGACTAACCTGGAGCTGTTAGTTGTCGGTTTACCACCCTTTGGAGAGAGCCTGGCTGAAAGTAAAGCCAAGACCAAGGAAAGCAAAGCTTAGGCATGGAAAAAGAAACAGATCTGATGATGGAGGTATTATTGTTACTGTCGTAGGCCTCTGGAGCAGAAATTCCATCTGGAATGACAGCTTAGAATTAGGTGTTATGGGTGGTTCCCAATGCTGGTTGCCCATCTGAATTGCCTGGGGAGTTTATAACGGACATATATTTAGAGCTTCCCATCTTGGATATTCTGATTATGAAGTCTGATGTGGGGCCCGGAAATCTTCAGTTCAAAGAAATTCAAGTGATTCCGAAGTACAGGCAGCTTCAAGAACCATTGCTCTGAGCCAATTTCATCCTCCAATACAGAAGAACATCTGCGACACCCCACGGAAACATCAGCACCACGGAGTTCCCAAGGTCATTCCTCCCACTAGTGGGCAACTCCAGGTACAAATTGCATCCTATTATAATGTTGAAATCAATCCCTTTGTACTTCTCCACTTTAATCCTAACTCTGTGCCCAAGAACAGTATAGGATCAGTTTTTTCCCCCTCTTTTTAAAAATCGTTTTTGTTTTGCAGCTGGGGTGGGGAGGAGGAAAGGCCCTTCAGCTCTTTCCTCATTGGCGGTGTTTCTGGACATTGTCCAGAATGGTAATGAGTGTTTGAAATGTGCTCTATGAAGCCATGCTTGCTGGATAACTTAGATACTATTTGGATAGTATTCCTAGTAACACCCACAATTCAGAACAGCCCATGCTCCTTAGTTCTCCTTAGTTCCCCTTCTCCAGTGCCCCGGACCCCTATTTCTCCTTGAACATCAACATTAATATTTCCATCTTCTCCAGGGCACACTTTTTATTAGATTTATTGTGCCACAGGAATGACCATTCAAGTCCTGTTGCAGAAAGGTATTCAGCAAATGTATAAAAGGTTGGACAAGGTGAAGGAGAAGCAGGAGAACTGTCACATGTAACTGCAGGACACATTATGCTCACCAAAGGTATTTATGCTAAAAACTATGATTACACGTAAGCAGAGCCTTCAATGTAAGCTAATAAATACATTAATGCTGTGTTATAAACCTGAATCCAATAATGTGACAAAATATGTCCTATACATTGTGGAAGAGCAAAGTTGTCTAAACAGGTCTATAAATAGACACCAATATTCTCACCAATAGACACATACTGTGCTGCTAACTGTATTGAAATGATAAAGCTTATTAGCATTGCTTTTGAAGTATAAACACTCCAAAGCATATGAAAAGACAAAGATGTGTGTGAGTGGATGAAGTGGAGTTACTGAAACAAATGTAGAGATTGATTGCTGTCAAACTCGAATTGGATTTACTTCAAGTACTGGGATGGTTCTATACTTTAGTTAAAAATCTTTAAGGAAAAATGCAATTTCAACATCCTGTTGGGTGTGTGTGTGTGTGTGTGCACATATGTGCACATCCACACATGATATTTTGAGTTAAGAATGAAGTATTTCTGGGTACACGGCAGCTTACCAAAACATACGTTTTAAAAACATAAAATGTCTGTTAAGGCTGAGTACAATGGTTCGTGCCTGTAATCCCAGCACTTTGGGAGGCCAAGGCAGGGGCATCACTTGAGCCCCCAGGCATTTGAGATCAGCCTGGGCAACATAGCAAGACCCTGTTTCTATAAAAATAAAAATTAGCTGGGTGTGGTGGCACATGCCTGTAGTCCCAGTTCCTCAGGAGGCTGAGGTGGGAGGATGACTTGAGCCCAAGAGTTTGAGGCTGCAGTGAGTTACAATTGCCCCACTCACTCCACTGTGGGTGACAGAGGGTGTCTCAAAAATAGAATGTTTAAGGCCAGAGTTGCCTATTACAGAATAGAGAGCAAAGATGTCTGAGGAAACCAGACAGGGCTGCTATACCTTCTTGGTTTTAAAATACAGCTCCGCAGCCAGTCCCCTCAGGTAACATAAAATGCTGCGGGCTGGTACTTGACTTTGGCTACTTAGAGGAGCATAAGTCTACAATAGTTGTTCAATATGAGACAATATAATCACAGAATATCTAAATAAAATCTGCTACATGTTTCCAAAGGCAGCAAAAATGGGAGCATCTGCCACCCTGTCTGTTATTAATACATGATGTACATTGAGGTATGTAGGTGCATGGAAGGAACAGGGAAATGTCGGTGTTAAGGCCAGGAAACAGATGGCATCTTCATTTAAACATGTTTTCTTGTCGACTTTGATAGAACAAATGCTCCTGCTATACTTCAATTTGTACAGTACATATTTGTTTTAAAGGCAGGAATGTCTACCACATAAGGAAAAAAACTTAATAGCAGTTCAGTGTTTCTTAAAAATGATTTATCTCTCACGAAGTATTTTCTGAGCCAAATAACCAATTTTATTTGGAAATTGAAAAATGACAGAGGATTATTTTTAAAGCAATTTCTCTGCTCATGCCCTGTAACCTCTGAAGAAGTCAGGCTTATGAGGACATACACAGAGAGTAAAGAAGTTGTCATCATCTATATTTATTTTTTGAAGTGCACCATCCAATCAGACATTAGATGATGCCTTTATGACCGCAATTCTCAAGTAGATGTGTTTCATCTCCACACTTTCAGATTTATGATCTATAGTTCCCTTCTGCTTATTTTTCACTCATTGTGTCTATTAGATTTCCTTTTAAAGATTTTTTAAAAATTTGACTAAACACAAAACCAGAAAAAAGATTTGGGAAGCTGGCAGAAAAAAGATGAGGTAGAAAATCTCATGAGGGAACATAAATTTCAGATACACGACTGCTATTTCTCCTGGGCTATGATGTACTTTCTTCATCTCTATGGCCTGTAGCCACCTGCCTCAGAAGTCCAGAGAGGCCAGGCATGACCCAGAACTTGGAGCTGAGGGAGCAGCCTCCCGGGCTTCAGTAAACAGTCAGCTTCACCTTCTGTTTTCAGTCTCTTATGGTAGCTGGACCTGAGAGGCATTCAGATCTGTGCAGCCTCCTTCCATAAATGGGCTCCTCTTACTTCTCACTTCTCAACATCTAAGGGAAAACTGTACTGAGGCATTTATATAGTTGCTCATAACCATCCAATTACTTATCATAGCTGCCAGAGAAAAGCTGCCCAGAGCCCTGAGACTGGCCTTCAGGGTTCTCCCCGACTGAACATGACTTTCCTTTGTCTTTATCTCCCTCTGCTGCTCCTGAAGTGTGCCACGTGTTTTACTGAATGAAAAATCTACCATATTTTTCTTTCCCAGTATCTCTAAGTCTTTGCCCCTGCGGCCCCCTGTCAGGAATTAGTTTCCCACATCCTACTAAGATCCTGCCTAGTCTCCTATATTAACTTAACCTCCACCTCCTCCAAATAGAATTACCGTCTTTACTGAAAGTTGTATTAGCTGTCTGCATACACACGTGTCTTATCCCTAAACCAGAAGCTCCTTGTGGATGAGTCACCATGTCAACTGTTCTGACATCTCACATCCCATAACAGAGAGAAGCTGCTCCAAGAAGCTTGGCTCCATCTGCTGCCCCTGATCCCTATTTTAGAAAGTTGAGAGTGAGGAATTGGAACCCAGAGAATGCTAACGGGAAAAGACAACCTTGGATATGTCCATTGTCAATACTAGGACATAAGCTCATCTGCAGGCACCACAATATCACCAGCTGCACAACCTTGATGCAATCACAGGTTCCTGCCATTTTTCTTAGTTTCATCTTCCCTAAGATCAGCTGGTCTCTGGACCTGGACAGTTTACAAGGTATCCTGGTCTTCTTGCTCTGGCTCTCTCAGCACAATTAAAATCCATCACAACTCAAACTAAATGCATCAGCAGCAACAACCACCTTCCCTGCTTGGGACCCTTTCAAGCATTCTGAATTAGTTACTGCCTTGTGTCCAGCTGTTCAGTAGATCTGTGTGCAATTCTGCTTCTTCCCCCTTCATCATTTTCTCCTGAATCTATCCCTATCCAGCTGATTTTTCCAGCTGGGCTTCCACCAACTACTCCTTTCCAAACCCACCCTACCCCACCATGTGATTTTCTGTCAAGACTATGGTTTCTGGCAATTGAACCTCTTTGGTCTCTTTGTGCAAGGGTCAATTTTTCGCTGAGATGTGAAAGCACACGAAGAGCTGGAGGCATTTTATTAGGAAAAGACAACCTGTTGAAATTTACTTTTTAATGCATTTTTACTTATATCTACCCCCCTTTCATTCATTTATTCATTTAATAATGAATAAATTGAACACCTGCCATGTACTTGACATTTGCTCAGCACTTGGGATAAACAGTGGAGAGATGCAGATTCCCACCCTCATGGTGAGGCATTGGAGATAGACACTAAGCAAATACACTTAATAAATAAGTTAGTTATAAAATTTGCTATGGGCAAAAGGATAGAGTCAGAATCTGGGCCATGGGGAATTCTGGGGCAGAATGTGCGGGTTGCTGGGGCAGAGGGGAAGTTTAAGCAGACTTGGCAGAGGTGCACGATGAGCCCAGGGGAATGGAGAGGAAGAGCAGTGCAGACAGAGCGACAGGGATTTTAGCGTGTCTGAGAACAGCAGGCAGGCTGCGGTGGCTTCCTAGCCCAAGAGTGGGAGAACTGCATAGGAGGTTTGTGCAGAGCAACAACAGGAATAGGGCCTTATAAGCAGTGGTAGACTCCAGGGTTTGTGTTTTTAAACTAAGAACAATGGAAAGGAGAAAGGACGCCCCTGCGTTTTGAGGTGGCTGCCCTAAATGGAGACACGAAATCAGTCTTCACTCACTCTAGAGACTGCCATGTAAAACACACCATGCTCTCACAGAACGCACAGGCACTTTTTTGGTAATCCTAGAAGGCAGACTCAGGGGAAAAAATGCAAGTTATTGGAGTGGGGCCAGGTTTGGGATTCAACTAAAACATTTATTAAGGACCACAGTGTACAAGAAGGGCTTTCTAGCAGAGAAGACTATTCGATAATAGTGGTCTGGACAGCAGGAGGAGAATAGGCATTAGGAAAGAAGGCATATTGCAAAATGACTACCTAGGTGCTTAGGAGAAAATGAGAAGGTCACACAGAATGATGCTCATGGCCTCATATAACTACATGCCAGAAGCTGTCTAGGAAAACAAAGCACACTATAAAGAAAGCAAATTGATGACTGCAGTTCTATAGGTGCCGCAGAATGCTGGCTGTATTAGAAGCCATGGCTATAGCATGGTGCAGACAAATATGTTGGCAAGGGTAAAGGTAAAGTCTGTAAATCAGAAGTTATGGCTAATTATAGAAATTCATTAAGCTGGCCAGGGGTGTGATGTGGAGGAAGGACATGTGACTGAAGATAAAGAGGGAGAAACACAAATGATAGCTATTCCTGCCTAGTTCCATCCCTTAAAATGTTTGTTAACAATGTAGCATATCAAGCTTGATACACTTAGCATAAACTCATCCAGAAGGATGATGCCCTTATTTTTGCATGTTTCCTGGAAACTGTTGTCCTATCCTTACTCCAATGGGATAATTTTAAAAAGGAGAAAGGGCATAAAAAATACATGCTGCAAAGCTAGTCTTGGTTTTTTCTTCCTGCCAACACACAGCACAGGGTGCCCCACTGGGATTTCTAGCACCACCTTGGGCAGAATTTTGAGGGGGTGATGTGTGTTTCATGACTCTAAATCTTTATAGCCTCCTAGTACCCACTTTGTATAATCTGTCAGAGGGAGCTACTGCCTCGACCTGCGAGTTTCTGCCTCATCCTAGTGAAATCCCAGGGTGATCGAAAACACCCAGAGTTGCCAAGAGGTCAAGTGAGATTCAGACTGAAAGATGTCCATTGGATTCAAAAACAAAGAGGCTGTTTGTGATCTGGGCAAGAGCAAATTTCATGGAGTGGCAGGTCAGGCTGCTTCTGGGTTGAAGAATGAATGAGGAATTAAAGCCAGCAATTGTCATCCAACTGTGAAAAGACAGAAGAGCCTTGAGCATGTTTAAATGTTCAAAGTTAGTGGAAATGAGCTATTTGCAAGGAGCAGGTTGATGATGCAGGGCAGGTGGCAATAAACAGCATGAGGTCCCTGGCCCAGCTGGGATTTTAGTACAAGCAGTGATTTTGGCCTGGCCTTTTGACCTGTTGCTGAGATCCAGCAAAGAAGTCCAGGGAATCATTTCTAGCTGTTCCATTACATTTAAGAAGCTCAAGCACCACCATTAAGTAGGATCCTGAGTATTGGAGCCATTTAATAAGTCTAAGGGAAATGACAGGTCATCTGCATCTAAAGTTATATGGTCAAGAAAAGACTCCCCGTACTCTAATACATGTGTAACATTTGCTTAATGTCCTCTGAGGTCTGACTTGTATCATGATAAACCACTTGAACCATTTCTGAAAGCCATTTCTACACGTTAATATTATCCAATTGATTTTCACTATCGTGGGAACTTTTTTTTTGACAATCTATTACGTTAGCTCTGCCTTTGTTTTAAAAACAAGCATCATCTCAAAGCAAGACATTTACAGAAGCACAAATTAGTTTGACCCAAACTCAGAACTCAAGATTTCAAGAGAGCTCAGCTCTGACGAAGACCTGGGCCAAAGAGATACACTGGTCAGCACTGTTATTCCGTTATCTCAGCGTTAATGGTTTCATTGCCAAGGAGAATCCCGCAGATAGTGCGATGGAAAAGAATCACTCAGCCATCCAAAATCGAGACTATAGTTAGTCCCAGAATTCATATTCCAGTAGTTTTTTTTTTTTTTTTTTAAATTTTGTGAGCTTTGAGTACTACTCACCTCCCACCTAAAAGAAAGTATGGATAATTTTCAAATAAAACTGTCTCATGATGGCAGCACAGGTAGCTTCATGAGGACACAGACGTAGGGCCAAACTGTCTCACGGAGCAGTAGATATGCTGTTCCAGGCTGTAACCAGTGGCCGGCGAGTCGTCGGGCACAGTGATAGGAAAGCAGAGTACTCTTCACAGTCTAGCAGAGAGTCTGTCATCATGAACACTCAACTGAAGAAGCTGAGGATGTTCTGCAAGTGAATGAGGAGCCTCAGAATGAACTGGGATAATGAGCACATTTGGCAGCTGTGAGACATCCACAGAGCTTGACAACAAGAGACTCCTGGTCCCATCCAGAAGAGGTGCGAGTCCCCAGTCACAGTGGACCAAATGTTCTCAATGATTCCTCAGTGATAATGTAGGAGATGCTAATATATGAATGGTGAGGATAGTTATTAATGCTAATGCATGTCACATATGGTTCTCATTGCAATGTGGATCCAGCATTCCTGTTTCTTTCTTCTAGTAAGACTCTTCTTCAGCTACTAGTAATAACAATTGCTGGACTGAATGTACTCAAGCTTGTTTCAGGCAAGACTGTATAGAATTTGCCTTATTTCTAAGAGTGCCACGTGTTATGCTAGACATTGATTTCTGTTTTTCAAGAGAAGACTTTCCTACTAAAGCTCAGTGAAGCATTTATAATTCTTTCCAGAGTATCATGTTTTTATATCTACAAATAATGTCAAAGCTGGGTCATGTTGCATTATGGATTCAACATGATACAGGCCAGTAAAGAAGGAAATTTTACCATATTAAAAGTGGACTGAGACTCAAAGTAGGTATGTTAGAATTCGTTTGATACTAGACTGACCCTTGCTGTGAGAATCTTGTCTTTCTTAAGGCATTCTTCCATTCTGTTAGATAAATATTCTTGTCTATTTTATTTGGGAGAGTACCTGGGTGAATGTTGCATATGTGAACAATTGCTTTGGTTTGCACTTTGGTGAAGGTCCCTGAAAATTTTGTCCAATTTAATCTACTATAGCCACTCACGACAGAGACTCAGACGCTGCTTGGCTTTGTGTGAAGCCATCATGCCAGACCCAGTGAATTCCCTTGCATGCTACTACGTTTGGCTCTGAGTTTTAGAAACAACCAGACCTGGAACCGACTGTGGAAGTACCCTGTGGAGAGCAGCCCGGAGTGCCCTGAGAGGACCTCCAATGTTATTCCAAGAAAACCTGATGCCAGGTGCCACAACCAGTCCTCCTGCCTCTGTTGACACCGACCAGAGCTGCCTCAGCAGGATTTGGCTTCTGTTTTAGACACAGGGAAAGACCATCCAAAAGAATGCAAAGCAAATCGTCTTGATGTGGGTTCTTCCAGAAGCCAACCCTGAGACAAGTGTTTAAGTGCAAGTAGTTTATTTGGAGGCTGATCCCAAAAAGCTGTGATAAGGAAGCAGAAGAGTGACAGAGGGAGAAGGAAGATGATAAGGGGCCTGTACAGCTTGTTACCGCTGTGAGAAACTGGGGCTCAGTCCCACCAGAGATCTCTGGGAGACTATGTAGAACACACCTCAGAGTTAGCACACACTTGAGAGGGAGTTGTCAAAAAGGCAGAGATACTTATCCACCAGCTCCCCATCCATCATTTGTTGAGGGCTGCCTCCATGAGCATTAACTCATTGGCACTTGCCACTTGCTTGGTGCACAGGCTCTTGCAACAAGGAAAATGCTTAGGCAGAGTGGCAGGCATTGGCAGTAAGCAGCCTTGATGTGCAGAGGTAATGCTGGGGAGCAACCTGCCTCACCTGAAAAAAGTTAAGGAAATGGTAATCTCTTTTCCTTCTCTCTCTCTCTCTCCCCCTTTCCCCCTTCTCCTCCCACCTAACTCACACACATATGCATAGCTGCTGGTCCCTTCTCCATGGCACCAGCACAATGAAGGGGAAAATCTTTAAACACAGAATTTGATTAGACAAAATATAAACAATTATTGAGCACTTACATGCAAGGCACTGTTACAATAAGAAAACGCTTTTCCCCTCTCTCAAGGAGCTGGGCATAAGCAGGAGAGATAAAACATTAAAAACAACGTTTCAAGACGCCCAAGTTCTCTGTTAGAGGTAGTGGTGTGTGTTAAGAAATCAGTGTTGTCTAAAGATTGCAGAGAAAAGACAGCGAGCGAGAGAGTGTGAACACAAGCTCTAGAAAGTGTGCCCAGTGCCTTTTGGAATGGGTCAGGGGATGGCGGGAGGTAAGGGTGGGCTTTACAGAGAAAATGAGGTTTAAATTTGGGCCTGAAGTGACAGTGGGATTTAGGTGAGGGAGAGGGGCATCACGGCAGAGTGGTGGTGGGGTGGGGGGTATGAGTTTTTCAGATATAAGAAATAAATTGACATTTTTTTGGAAGATTAAACACCAAAAAAGACATACCATGAAACAAATGAAATAGTGGGATGTCTGCCTCCAGACAACGTTTAATATTCTCCTGACATCCTTCCGTCTTGATGCTGATGTGTGTGGCTGTATCAGAACTGAGGTGCTGGCTGGGACAGGAAGAGACATAGAATGGGCAGCCAAGATACACATTCAGAACTAAAAGTCAAAACCCCAAAGTAAACTCACTGGCCCATCCATGTCAGTGAGGGGAAGGGCCATGTGAAAACCATCCAGGCTACTGCCCAGGTGCAGGGGGCAGGGGATTGCCATCAGGGAGGCTGCCAGCCGGTCCTCCAGACTGTACTCTGAGGAAGAAGGCAAGGACAGAAAGCTCAAACCAGGGCCAGGGCTTCATGGACCAGAAAGTGTCAGAAGCATCATGAACCCTGAGCTGCGATGCTACTCTTGGGAACCAGTCGTTTCACAGTCTGCCTCTTGCCTCCAGCAGACCTTGAGGGTGCTTCAAGAGAAAACTGTGGCAACTCAATAACAAAATTAGCAACCCAGTAAAAAAGGACAAAAGAGAGAGAAAAAAGGGCACAAAAGATTTGTTTTTGTTTTAATTTTTGTGGGTACATAGGTGTATATGTTTGTGAGGTACATGAGAGAATTTTTTTTTAATTTATTTATTATTATTATACTTTAAGTTGTAGGGTACATGTGCATAACGTGCAGGTTTGTTACATATGTATACTTGTGCCATGTTGGTCTACTGCACCCATCAACTCGTCATTTACATCAGGTATAACTCCCAATGCAATCCCTCCCCCCTCCCCCCTCCCCATGATAGGCCCCGGTGTGTGATGTTCCCCTTCCTGAGTCCAAGTGATCTCATTGTTCAGTTCCCACCTATGAGTGAGAACATGCGGTGTTTGGTTTTCTGTTCTTGTGATAGTTTGCTAAGAATGATGGTTTCCAGCTGCATCCATGTCCCTACAAAGGACGCAAACTCATCCTTTTTGATGGCTGCATAGTATTCCATGGTGTATATGTGCCACATTTTCTTAATCCAATCTGTCACTGATGGACATTTGGGTTGATTCCAAGTCTTTGCTATTGAGAGAATTTGATATAGGCATTTGATTCATAGTAAACACATGACGGAAAATAGGGTATTTATCCCCTCAGGAATTTATCCTTTGTGTTGCAAACCAGTTATGCTCTTTTAGTTATTTTGAAATGTACAATTAAAATATTTTGACTATATCTACACTATTGTGCTATCAAATACTAAGTATTATTAGGTATTATTCATTCTTACTATTTTTTTTTACCCATTAGCCATCCCCCACCCCCAGCCCCACCCCTACCCCTGCCACTACCCTTTCCAGCCTTGGTAACCATCCTTCTACTCTATATCTCAATGTGTTCAATCATTTTGGTTTTTGCATCTCACAAATAAGTGAGACCATGTGATGCTTGTCTTTCTGTGCCTGGCTTATTTCACTTAAAATAATGATCTCCAGTTCCATCCATTGTTGCAAATGACAGGATCTCATTCTTTATGCTGAATAGTACTCCATTGTGTATATGTACCACATTTTCTTTTTCCTTAATTTTTTAAAATTTCAATGATTTGGGGGTACAAGTGGTTTTTGGTTACATGGATGAATTGTATAGTGGTGAAGTTCAACATTTTAGTGCACCCGTCACCCAAGTGGTATATGTTGTACCCAATATGTAGGTTTTCATTCCTTACTCCCCCTCCTGTCTCCCCCTTCTGAGTCTCCATATTTCATTATATCACTCTAGGCTTTGTGTACCCACAGCCTAGCTCCCCCTTGTAAGTGAGAATATGCAGTATTTGATTTTGCATTCCTTAGTTACTTCACTTAGAATAATGGCTTCCAGCTCCAACCAGGTTCCTGCAGAAGGCATTATTCCATTCTTATTTTATGACTGGGTGGTGTTACATGGTGTATATATACATTTTCTTTTTTAAGTTCAGGGGTACATGTGCAGGTTTGTTACACAGGTACATTTGTGTCATGGTAGTTTGTCGTACAGATTATTTCATCACCCCAGTATTAAGCATAGTATTCATTAGTTATTTTTCCTGATCTTCTCCCTCCTCCCACCCTCCAAGGATCCCCAGTGTCTGTTCCCCTCTGTGTGTCCCTGTGTTATCATCATTTAGCTCCCACTTACAAGTGAGAACATGCAGTATTTGGTTTTCTGTTCTGTATTTTCTAAGGATAAGGGCCTCCGGCTCCATCCATGTCCCTGCAAAGGACATGATCTCATTCTTTTTTTATGGCTGTGTAGTATTCCAGGGTGTATATGTAACACATTATCTTTATCCAGTCTATCACTGATGCGCATTTAGGTTGATTCCATATATTTGCTACTCTGAATAATGCCGCAGTGAACATACATGTGCATGTGTTTTTATAATATGATTTATATTCCTTTGGGCATATACCCGGCAATGGGATTGCTGGGTTGAATGGTAGTTCTATCTTTAGGTCTTTAAGGATTTGCCATGCTGCCTTCCACAATGGTTGAACTAACTTACACTTTCACCAATAGTGTATAAGCATTCCTTTTTCTCCACCATCTTACCAGCATCGGTTATTTTTGACTTTTTAATCATTCTGGCTGATATGAGATGGTACCTCCTTGTGCATTTCCCTAATGATCAGAAATATTGAGCTTTTAAAAATGATTGTGGTTGCGTGTATGTCATATTTTGGAAAATGTCTATTCATCCTCTTTGCCCACTGTTTAAAGGGATTGTTAAGGCTTTTTTTTTTTTTTTTTTTCCTTGTCAATTTAAGTCTCTTTTAGATGCTGGATATTAGACCTCTGTCAGATGCATAGTGTGCAAAAGTTTTCTCCCACTCTCTATGTTGTATATTTCCTCTCATAGTTTATTTTGCTGTGCAGAAGTCCTTTAGTTTAATTAGATCCCATTTGCCAATTTTTGCTTTTGTTGCAATTGCGTTTTTCATTTTATTTTATTTGTATTTTAGACAGAGAATCTTGCTGTGTCACCCAGGCTGGAGTGCAGTGGTGCAATCTCGGCTCACTGCAACCTCTGCCTCCTGGGTTCAAGTGATTCTCCTGACTCAGCCTCCTGAGTAGCTGGGACCACAGGTACGTGCCACCACGCCCAGCTAATTTTTTGTGTTTTTAGTAGAGACAAGGTTTCACCATGTCTGCCAGGATGGTCTCGACCTCCTGACCTCGGCATCTTCATCATGAAATATTTGACCGTACTTGTGTCCTGAGTGGTATTGCCTAGGTTGTCTTCCAGGGTTTTTATAGTTCTGGTTTTACATTTAAGTTTTTAATCTCTCTTGAGTTAATTTTTGTGTATGATGTAAGGATTGGGTCTAGTTTCAATCTTTATATGACTAGCCAGTTATCTCAGCACCACTTACTGAATAGGCAATCCTTTTCCCATTGCTTGTTTTTGTCAGGCTTATCAAAGATCAGATGGTTGTAGGTGTGTGGTCTTATTTCTGCATTCTCTATTCCATTGGCCTCTGTGTGTTTTTGTACCATGCTATTTTGGTAACTGTAGCCCTGTAGTATAGTTTGAAGTCAGGTAGTTTGATGCCTCCAGGTTTGTTCTTTTTGCCTAGGATTTTCTTGACTATTGGGGTTCCTTGTTGGCTCTATGTGAATTTTAAAATAGTATTTTATAATTCTGTGAGGAATATCAATGGTAGTTCAATGGGAATAGCACCAAATCTATAAATTACTTTGCTCAGTATGACCATTTTCACGATATTGATTCTTCCTATTCATGAGCATGGAATGTTTTTCCATTTGTTTGTGTCACTGGTTTTTTTGAGCAGTAGCTTGTAGTTCTCTTTGTAGTTATCTTTTCACCTCCCTAGTTAGCTATATTCCTAGGTAATTTATTCTTTTTGTGGCAATTGTGAATAAGAGTTTGTTCCTGGCTTGGCTCTTGGCTTGCCTGTTGTTGGTGTATAGGAATGCTAGTGACTTTTGCACATTGATTTTTGTATCCTGAGACTTTGTTGAAGTTACCAGCTTAAGGTTTTGAGGGCTGAGGTTATGGGGTTTTCTAGATATTGGATCATGTCATTTGCAAACAGGGATAGTTTGACTTCCTCTCTTCCTATTTGGATACCCTTTATTTTTTTCTCTTGCCCTGGCCAGGACTTCCAATACTATGTTGATTTCCAATACTGTGTTGAATAGGAGTGGTGAGAGAGGGCATTCTTGTCTTGTGCCAGTTTTTAAGGGGAATGCTTCAGCTTCTGCCCATTCAGTAAGATGTTCACTGTGGTTTGTCATATATGGCTCTTATTATTTTGAGGCATGTTCCTTTAGTACCTAGTTTATTGAGAATTTTTAACATGAAGGTATGTTGAATTTTATTGAAAGGCTTTTCTGCATCTATTGAGATAATCATGTGTTTTTTGTCCTCTCTTTATGTGATGTCACATTTATTGAACTGTGTATGTTGAACCACCTTGCATCCCAGGGATAAAGCCTACCTGATCATGGTGGATAAGCTTTTTGATGTGCTGCTGGAATTGACTTGCCAGTATTTTGTTGAGGATTTTTGCATCAATGTTCATCATGAATATTGGCCTGAAGCTTTTTTTGTTGTATCTTTGCCAGGTTTTGGTAACAGGATGATGCTGGCCTTATAGGATGAGTTCAGGAGGAGTCCTTCTTCCTCAGTTTTTTGCAAAAGTTTCTGTAGGAATGGTACCAGCTCTTCTTTGTACCTCTGGTAGAATTCAGCTGTGAATCTGTCTGGTCCTGGGCTTTTTTTTTTTTTTTTTTTTTGGTAGGCTATTTATTACTGCCTCAATTTCAGAGCTCATTACTGATCTGTTCATGGATTCAACTTCCTCCTGGTTTGGTTTTGGAAGGATGTATATGTCCAGGAATTTATGTATTTCTAGTTTTTCCAGTTTATGTATATAGAGGTGTTTATAATATTCTTTGATGGTTTTATTTCTCTGGGGTCAGTGGAAACATCCTGCTTGTCATTTCTGATCATGTTTATTTGAATCTTTTTGCTTTGCTCCTTTATTAGTCTAGCTAGTGGTCTATTTTATTTTTTCCAAAAAGCAGCTTATCGATTTACTGATTTTTCTGTTTTGAATGGCTTTTCATGTATCTTCTTTAGTTCAACTCTGATTTTGGTTATTTCTTGTCCTCTGCTAGCTTTGGGATTTGATTGCTCTTGGTTCTCTAGTTCTTTTAGACGTGATGTTAGGTTGTTAAGTTGATCTTTCTACTTTCTAATATGGGCACTTAGTGCTATAAATTCCCCTCTTAGTACTGCTTTAGCTGTGTCCCAGAGATTCTGGTATGTTGTATTTTTGTTCTTACTAGTTTCAAAGAACTTCTTGACTTCTGCTTTAATTTCATTATTTACCCAAGAGTCATTCAGGAGCAGGTTATTCACTTTTCATGTAATTGCATGGTTTTGAGTAAATTTCTTAGTCCTGATTTCTAATTTGAGTGTGCTGTGATCTTAGAGACTTATGATTTCAGTCCTTTTGCATTTGCTGAGGAGTGTTTTACTTCTGATTATGTAATAACCTTTAGGGTATGTGCCATGTGGCAATGAGAAGAATGCATATTCTGTTGTATTGGCGTAAAGAATTCTGTAGATATCTTCTATCAGGTCCATTTGATTTAGTGCTGAGTTCAGGTCCTGAATATCATTGTTAAGTTTCGATGTTGATCTGTCTAATATTGTCAGTGGGGTGTTAGACTCCCACATGGCAATAGTGGGAGACTTTAGGTCTCTTTGAAGGTCTCTAAGAACTTGCATTATGAAACTGGGTGCTCCTGTGTTGGGAGCATATATATTTAGAACAGTTGGATCTTCTTGTTGAATTAAACCCTTTACCACTATGTAATGCCCTTCTTCATCTTTTTTTTTTTTTTAATCTTTGTTGGTTTAAAGTCTATTTTGTCAGAAACTAGGATTGTAACCCATACTCTTTCATTTTCCATTTGCTTGGTAGATTTTCTTTCATCCCTTTATTTTGAGCCTATGTATGTCATTGCATGTGAGATGGATCACTTGAAGCCAGCATAGCAATAGGTCTTGTTTCTTTATCACGCTTGCCACTCTGTATCTTTTAATCAGGGCATTTAGCCCATTTACATTTAAGATTAGTATTAATATGTGTGGATTTGATCCTGTCATCATGTTAGCTGGTTATTTTGCAGACTTGTTTATGTGATTGCTTCACAGTGTCACTGGTCTATGTACTTCAATGTGTTTTTGTAGTGGCTGGTAAGTCTTCCCATATTTAGTGCTTCCTTCTAATAGAAAAAAAGAGCTCTAATAAGGCAAGTCTGGTGCCTTACAAATTCCCTCAGCATTTGGTTGTCTGAAAAGGATCTTATTTCTCCTTTGCTTGTGAAGTTTAGTTTGGCTGGATATGAAATTCTGGGTTGGAATTTCTTCCAATGTTGGCCCCTAATCCCTTCTGGCTTATAGAGTTTCATCTGAGAGGTCTGCATTAGTCTGATGGGCTACCCTTTGTATGTGACCTGACCTTTCTCTCTAACTGCCTTTAACATTTTTTCTTTCATTTCAACCTTGGATGATCTGATTATGTGTCATGGGGGTGATCTTCTTGTGAAGTATCTTACTGGGGTTCTCTGCATTTCTTGAATTTGAATGTCAGCCTATCTACATTGGGCAAGTTCTCATGGATGATATCCTGAAATGTTTTCCAAGTGGGTATCATCCTCCCCTTCTCTTTCAGGTACACCAATCAGTTGTAGGCTTGGTCTCTTTACATAATCCTGTATTTCCCAGAGGTTTTGTTCCTTTTCATTCTTTTTTTCTTTATTCTTGTCTGCCTGTCTTATTTCAGAAAGCCATTCTCCAGGCTCTGATATTCTTTCCTCCACTTGGTCTATTCTGCTATTAATACTTGTGATTGCATTATGAAATCCTTGTGTGTTTTTCAGCTCTGTCGGGTCAGTTATGTTCTTCTCTATACTGGCTATTTTGTCTGCCAACTCCTGCAGTGTTTTATCATGATTTTTACCTTGCTTGGATTGGGTTACAACATACTCCTGTTGCTCAATGAACTTTGTACCTATCCATATTCTGAATTCTACTTCTGTCATTTCAGCCATCTCAGCCTCAGCCTGGTTCTGAACAGTTGCCGGAGAAGTGATACAGTCATTTAAAGAAAAGAAGGCACTCTGGCTTTTTGAGTTTTCAGTGTTCTTATGCTCTTTCTCATCTTTGTGGGCTATCTACCTTCAATCTTTGAGGTTGCTGACATTTGAACGGGTTTATCTTTTATCTTATTTGTTCTTGAGGGTTTGATTGTGGTATAGGGTGGATTCAGCCAACTGGCTTTGTTTCTGGGAGGTTTTAGGAGGCCAGTGTTCAGCTCCCAACTGTGGACAGCATGCTCTAACTTTGGGGGACTACTATTGGGCCCCAACTTTGTTCTCTGGCTCAAGGTTTGGAGTCCACTGCACTGGGCAGGGGGTGTGAAGCGTGGTGGCTTTAGCAGAGTGCTAGCGGATGCGTGGGTGCTTGCCTCCCTGCACGCATTCACCATAGTGGTGGCAGAGGCAGGGAGCAAGGGGCCCCTGCTGGAGACTGTGTACTGTTGCACTGGAGGTGGTGTTGGCTTAGGGCATGGGGCTGGCCAGCACAGGTCTGGCTGCCTTATCTGTGCCCCTCAAGCAGGAGTGATCGCTCAGGGTGTAGGAGGATCCCATTTTCTGTGCAACATTAGCACAAGGGCAGGGTGCTGGCAGAAGTGGGGCTTGCTGGCTCTGTGCCCACCAAGGCTTCATCTGCAATGGTGGTCGCTGGGGATAGGGGCACACTGCGCTATTACATGCTGGCAGGGCAAGTGAAACAAAACCCACCTATGCAGACACACACCAGCAAAGTGATGTGGGGACTTGCTGTGGGCTTGTGGGAAGCTAGAGTATGGGGAGGGAATGTGAGGGCTGGTGCATGGCCACAGGGGCCACCTCACTGGAGCTCTCCACTGGTCAGGCATGGTCCACTGGCACAGAAGCTATGGTGTTGGGCCCCCAGGGCACCCAAGACTACCCTGTAAGCAGGCATGGTCAGGCTGGGGCCCCAGGAGAGGCCAGCAGACAAAGGAATGCTCAGGTCAGACCAGCCTAGTCTGATGACCAAGACCACCCTGCAGGCTTGACAGTTCCCCTAGGGCCAAAGTTTCTTATGAGAGCAAGTTGAGCCTAAAGGGATGACTGTCCCTGGCCATACTCCACTACAAATGCTCCTGCACCAATCCCTGTGGGCTCCCCGTCAGCTGGCTTGCTGCTTTACCACTTTGCTTGCCTCCTGAGGGCTCTACCCCACAGAGATGTGGGTCAGCAACAACTCAGGTCAATCAATCAGGGATGGAGGGTCGGTGCTGTGGGCCCAAGCCAGGGGTTCCCTGTCTGATGACAAGCAGTAGCGGGTGTGTGGGACCCATAGAAGATGGACTGGGCCCCTCTGCTTAGGTCAACTGCAGCTTGTTGAAGGTGTAGATAAGACACATAAGGTATTTGCTCCTTCATTAGTCCGAGGGTTGCAAGGATGCTTCCATTACAGAGGCAGTGGCAGAGAGGCTTTCAGTTGCCCCTGGAGGCTCTGTCCAGGGAATTTCCAGGTTGCTACTGGCCTAGTAGCTCTGGCAGAGGGTGCCTAGAGGCTCAGGCCTGGAGGACCTCCCCAGTGAGGAGATATGGGAACAGGTACCCATGTAAGAGTCTGGCCACTTTTCCACAGGGCTGCTGTGATATGCTGAACACCCACTCCAGTCCCACTATAGATGCCTTGGATTTTCCAGTACCTGGAGGTATCACCAGTGAAGGCTGTGAAACGGTAAAGATGGCAGCCTGCCCTGACCTCTGAGAGCTCCCTCCCAGGGAGATACAGATGCTAGCCCGAATGCACCTGTAGGAAGTCACTGGAGACCCCAGTTGGGAGGTCTTGTCCAGTGAAGAGGAATGGGCAGCTGTGCTGCTGTGCTGTGCTAGGGGATCCCTTCTGCCCCTAGTTGGCTTGAACTCTCTAAAGCCAGAAGGCTGGAATGCTAAGTTGCCCAAACAGCAAAGATGGTAGCCTGCCCCTCTCCCCAGAAACTCCCACCCAAAGAGGCACATGGCTGCCACCAGTAGCTAACTGGAATTCCAAACCACTGGGTATTATCCTGTAAGATGCCATGGAAGTGGGGCCTGCAGACTGTCACTTCTTGGCCCCCTGTATTCAGCCTCTTTCCTAGTGGTATGTACAGGGTCTAACCTCCTGCTTTGCTAGACCCTTGTGGTTACTTTTGCTGGGAAGCCCTGAACCTGAGTATCTAAGGCTCCTACATCTCCAGGTGTGCCTGAGCGGTTGCTCTACCAAGACTCCACATCGCTCTGTGTGTCTGACAGAAGGCCCTGGTGGAATGGATTCACGAAGGTATCTCCTGACTGTAAGGTTGCAAAGATCCATGGGAGAAGCCTGGGTTCCCAGAGTCGACTCATCACTCATCACTTCCCTGGGTGGGGGAGGTTCCCTTGGCTCTGTTGCTCCTGGATGGGCTGTTGTCTAGCCTTGCTTTTCTCCATTCTCTGTGGGTCGAGTTGTTTCCTTCGTTATTCCCAATGTGAGTAGCTCTGATGTGCGGGCACTGCCTAGCTGCTGCTGGTACCTACAAGGTGGAATGGTGAGGCTGGCTCTGGCAAACTAGAAAAAAAATTAAGGCCGTGGTGAGATACCGCTACTGGACATCTCTGACAGAACAGCAAAAGCGACTGCATTTTCTTTATCCACTCGTTGGTCAACAGGCACTTAGTTGGTTTCATATCTTTGCAATTTTGAATTGTGCTGCAATAAACATGTGTGCAGGTGTTTATTTTGTTTTGTTTTGTTTTTTGATATACTGACTTATTTTCCTTTGGGTAGATAGCCAGTAGTGGGATTGCTTGATTGATTGGCAGATCTTTTAGTTCTTTAAGAAATCTCCATACTGTCTTCCATAAGAGGTTGTACTAATTTACATTCCTACCAGCAGTGTATAAGCATTCTGTTTTCACTACTTCCATGCTAACATCTATTGTTTTTTTTTAGACTTTTAGTAATAGCCATTCTTGTAGGAGTAAGGTGGTATCTCATTGTGGTTTTAATTTGCATTTCCCTGATGATTAGTGACATTGAGCACCTTTTCATATGTTTGGTCATTTGGATATCTTCTTTTGAGAAATGTCTGTTTGTCATTTGCCCACTTTTTGATGGAATTATTTTCTTGCTGGTTTGAGTTCCTTATAGATTCTGAATATTAGTCCTTTGTCAGATGCGTAATTTGTAAATATTTTTTTTCCCAATCTGTGGGTTTCTGTTTACTCTGATTATTTCTTCTGCTGTACGAAGCTTTTTAGTTTAATTGGGTCCCATTTTTTTGTTTTTCTGTATTTGCTTTTGGGGTCTTAGTCATGAATTCTTTGCCTAGGCCAAGGTGCAAAAGAGTTTTTCCTAGATTATCTTCTAAAATTTATATGGCTTCAGGTCTTAGATTTAAGTCTTGGGTCCATCTTGAGTGGATTTTTTCAATAATATGAAAGATGGGGATGCAAATTTATTTTTCTAAATATGGCTAGCCAGTTTTCCCAGTATTTATCAAATAGGGTGTCCGTTCCTCAATTTATGTTTTTGTTATGCTTTGTCAAAGGTCAGAAGGCTGTAGATATTTGGCTTTATTTTTAGGTTCTCTATTCTGTTGCATTAGTCTATGTGTCTACTTTTATACCAGTACCATGCTGTTTTGGTAACTATAGCCTTGTAGTATAATTTGAAGTCCAGTGATGTGTTGCCTCCAGATTTGTTCTTTATGTTTATAATTGCTTTGGCTGTTTGTGTTTTTAGGTTTCATATGAATGTTAGAATTGTTTTTCTAATTCTGTGAAAAATGTTGGTATTTTATTGTGTCTCTGCCAGGCTTTGGTATCAGGATGATGTTGGCCTCATAAAATGAGTTAGGGAGGATTCCCTCTTTTTCTATTGATTGGAATAGTTTCAGAAGGAATGGTACCAACTCCTCCTTATACCTCTGGTAGAATTCAGCTGTGAATCCATCTGGTCCTGGACTTTTTTTGGTTGGTAGGCTATTAATTATTGCCTCAATTTCAGAGCCTACTATTGGTCTATTCAGGGATTCAACTTCTTCCTGGTTTAGTCTTGGAAGAGTATAAGTGTCCAGGAAATTATCCATTTCTTCTAGGTTTTCCAGTTTATTTGCGTAGAGGTGTTTATAGTATTCTCTGATGGTAGTTTGTATTTCTGTGGGGTCGGTGGTGATATCCCCTTTATCATTTTTAATTGCGTCGATTTGATTCTTCTCTCTTTTCTTCTTTATTAGTCTTGCTAGTGGTCTGTCAATTTTGTTGATCTTTTCAAAAAACCAACTCCTGGATTCATTGATTTTTTGGAGGGTTTTTTGTGTCTCTATCTCCTTCAGTTCTGCTCTGATCTTAGTTATTTCTTGCCTTCTGCTAGCTTTCGAATGTGTTTGCTCTTGCTTCTCTAGTTCTTTTAATTGCGATGTTAGAGTGTCAATTTTTGATCTTTCCTGCTTTCTCTTGTGGGCATTTAGTGCTATAAATTTCCCTCTACACACTGCTTTAAATGTGTCCCAGAGATTCTGGTATGTTGTATCTTTGTTCTCATTGGTTTCAAAGAACATCTTTATTTCTGCCTTCATTTCGTTATGTACCCAGTAGTCATTCAGGAGCAGGTTGTTCGGTTTCCATGTAGTTGAGCGGTTTTGATTGAGTTTCTTAGTCCTGAGTTCTAGTTTGATTGCACTGTGGTCTGAGAGACAGTTTGTTATAATTTCTGTTCTTGTACATTTGCTGAGGAGTGCTTTACTTCCAATTACGTGGTCAATTTTGGAATAAGTACGATGTGGTGCTGAGAAGAATGTATATTCTGTTGATTTGGGGTGGAGAGTTCTATAGATGTCTATTAGGTCTGCTTGCTGCAGAGATGAGTTCAATTCCTGGATATCCTTGTTAACTTTCTGTCTCGTTGATCTGTCTAATGTTGACAGTGGAGTGTTGAAGTCTCCCATTATTATTGTATGGGAGTCTAAGTCTCTTTGTAAGTCTCTAAGGACTTGCTTTATGAATCTGGGTGCTCCTGTATTGGGTGCATATATATTTAGGATAGTTAGCTCTTCCTGTTGAATTGATCCCTTGACCATTATGTAATGGCCTTCTTTGTCTCTTTTGATCTTTGATGGTTTAAAGTCTGTTTTATCAGAGACTAGGATTGCAACCCCTGCTTTTTTTTGTTCTCCATTTGCTTGGTAAATCTTCCTCCATCCCTTTATTTTGAGCCTATGTATGTCTCTGCGTGTGAGATGGGTCTCCTGAATACAGCAGACTGATGGGTCTTGACTCTTTATCCAGTTTGCCAGTCTGTGTCTTTTCATTGGAGCATTTAGTCCATTTACATTTAAGGTTAATATTGTTATGTGTGAACTTGATCCTGCCATTATGATATTAACTGGTTATTTTGCTCGTTAGTTGATGCAGTTTCTTCCTAGCCTCGATGGTCTTTACATTTTGGCATGTTTTTGCAATGGCTGGTACCGGTTGTTCCTTTCCATGTTGAGTGCTTCCTTCAGGGTCTCTTGTAAGGCAGGCCTAGTGGTGACAAAATCTCTAAGCATTTGCTTATCTGTAAAGGATTTTATTTCTCCTTCACTTACGAAACTTAGTTTGGCTGGATATGAAATTCTGGGTTTAAAATTCTTTTCTTTAAGAATGTTGAATATTGGCCCCCACTCTCTTCTGGCTTGTAGAGTTTCTGCTGAGAGATCTGCTGTGAGTCTGATGGGCTTCCCTTTGTGGGTAACCCGACCTTTCTCTCTGGCTGCCCTTAAGATTTTTTCCTTCATTTCAACTTTGGTGAATTTGGCAATTATGTGTCTTGGAGTTGCTCTTCTCGAGGAGTATCTTTGTGGCGTTCTCTGTATTTCCTGGATTTGAATGTTGGCCTGCCCTACTAGGTTGGGGAAGTTCTCCTGGATGATATCCTGAAGAGTGTTTTCCAACTTGGTTCCATTTTCCCCCTCACTTTCAGGCACCCCAATCAGACGTAGATTTGGTCTTTTTACATAATCCCATACTTCTTGCAGGCTTTGTTCATTTCTTTTTCTTCTTTTTTCTTTTGGTTTCTCTTCTCGCTTCATTTCATTCATTTGATCCTCAATCGCTGATACTCTTTCTTCCAGTTGATCGAGTCGGTTACTGAAGCTTGTGCATTTGTCACGTATTTCTCGTGTCATGGTTTTCATCTCTTTCATTTCGTTTAGGACCTTCTCTGCATTAATTACTCTAGCCGTCAATTCTTCCACTTTTTTTCAAGATTTTTAGTTTCTTTGCGCTGGGTACGTAATTCCTCCTTTAGCTCTGAGAAATTTGATGGACTGAAGCCTTCTTCTCTCATCTCGTCAAAGTCATTCTCCGTCCAGCTTTGATCCGTTGCTGGCGATGAGCTGCGCTCCTTTGCCGGGGGAGATGCGCTCTTATTTTTTGAATTTCCAGCTTTTCTGCCCTGCTTTTTCCCCATCTTTGTGGTTTTATCTGCCTCTGGTCTTTGATGATGGTGATGTACTGATGGGGTTTTGGTGTAGGTGTCCTTCCTGTTTGATAGTTTTCCTTCTAACAGTCAGGACCCTCAGCTGTAGGTCTGTTGGAGATTGCTTGAGGTCCACTCCAGACCCTGTTTGCCTGGGTATCAGCAGCAGAGGCTGCAGAAGATAGAATATTTCTGAACAGCGAGTGTACCTGTCTGATTCTTGCTTTGGAAGCTTCCTCTCAGGGGTGTACTCCACCCTGTGAGGTGTGGGGTGTCAGACTGCCCCTAGTGGGGGATGTCTCCCAGTTAGGCTACTCAGGGGTCAGGGACCCACTTGAGCAGGCAGTCTGTCCCTTCTCAGATCTCAACCTCCGTGTTGGGAGATCCACTGCTCTCTTCAAAGCTGTCAGACAGAGTCGTTTGCATCTGCAGAGGTTTCTGCTGCTTTTTTGTTGTTGTTGTTGTTGTGTAGCTGTGCCCTGTCCCCAGAGGTGGAGTCTACAGAGACAGGCAGGTTTCCTTGAGCTGCTGTGAGCTCCACCCAGTTGTAGCTTCCCAGCAGCTTTGTTTACCTACTTAAGCCTCAGCAATGGCGGGCGCCTCTCCCCCAGCCTCGCTGCTGCCTTGCCGGTAGATCACAGACTGCTGTGCTAGCAATGAGGGAGGCTCCGTGGGCGTGGGACCCTCCCGGCCAGGTGTGGGATCTGATCTCCTGGTGTGCCTGTTTGCTTAAAGCGCAGTATTGGGGTGGGAGTTACCCGATTTTCCAGGTGTTGTGTGTCTCAGTTCCCCTGGCTAGGAAAAGGGATTCCCTTCCCCCTTGCGCTTCCCAGGTGAGGCGATGCCTCGCCCTGCTTCAGCTCTCGCTGGTCGGGCTGCAGCAGCTGACCAGCACCGATCGTCCGGCACTCCCCAGTGAGATGAACCCAGTACCTCAGTTGAAAATGCAGAAATCACGGGTCTTCTGTGTCGCTCGCGCTGGGAGTTGGAGACTGGAGCTGTTCCTATTCGGCCATCTTGCTCCGCCCACCGTAAAATGTTGGTATTTTAACAGGAATTGTATTAAGTCTGTAGATTGCTTTGGGCAGTATGGTCACTTTAATGATATTGATTTTTTTTTTTTCCAATTCTTGAGCATGGGATGTATTTCCATTTGTTTGTTGCATCTAGGATTTCTTTCAATGATGTTTTGTAATTATTCTTGCATAGATCTTTCACCTCCTTGGTTAAATATATCTCTAGGTATTTGTAATTTCTTATAGCTATTAAAGGGATTGCAGTTATTTATTTTTTATGCATTTTATTATCATTTTTTGAGACAGAGCCTCTGTCACCTAGGCAGGAGTGCAATGGCGTGATCTTAGCTCACTGCAACCTCTGCCTCCCGGGTTCAAGCGATTCTCTTGCCTCCGGCTCCTGAGTACCTGGGATTACAGGTGCACACCACCACACCCAGCTAATATTTGTATTTTTTAGTAGAGACGGGGTTTCACCATGTTGGTCATGCTGATCTTGAACTCTTGACCTTGTGATCCACCTGCCTCGGCCTCCCAAAGTGCTGGGATTACAGGCATAAGCCACCACGCCCAGCTGGGATTGCATTCTTAATTTGATTCTCAGCTTGGTTGTTGGTGTATAGCAGTGCTACTAATTTGTATACATTGACTTCATAACCTGAATTCATTTGTCAAATCTAGGAGTCTTTTGAGAGGAGTCTTTAGGGTTTTCTAGGTATAGAATCATATCACTGGTGACCAGCAATAGTTTGACTTCCTCTTTTCCAATTTGGGTGCCCTTTCTTTCTTTCTCTTGCCTTATTGATCTGGCTAGGACTTTTAGTACTATATTGAATAAAAGTAGTGAAAGTAGGCATCTTTGTCTTGTTCCACCTTTTGGGGAATGGTTTCAACTCTTTCCCATTCAGTATGATGTTAGCTGTGGGTTTGTCATATGACTTTTCTTATTTTGAGGTAAGTCCCTTCTATGTCTAGTTGTTGAGTGTTTTTATAAAAAATGGATGCTGGATTTTATCAAATCTTTTTCTGCATACATTGAAATGATTTTACAGTTTTTGTTTTTAATCCTGTTTGTGATGTATCACAATTATTATTGACTTGCATGTTAAACCATCTCTGCATTCTTGGGATGAAACCCACTTGATTGATCATGGTGTATTGTGTTCTTGATGTGCTGTTGGATTCAGTTATTTTGTTGAGTATTTTTGCATCCATGCTCATCAGGGATATTTGTAATTTTCTTTTTTGGTATGTCCTTTCCTGGTTTCAGTATCAGGATGATACTGGCTTCATACAATGAGTTAGGGAGGATACCCTCTTTTGCAATCTTTTGATATAGTTTCAGTAGGATTGGCACTAATTCTTCAAATGGTCTGGTAGAATTCAGCTGTGAATCCATATGGCTCTTGGCTTTTTTTGTTGGCATTTAAAAAACATTAACTGATTCAGTCTCACTGCTTGTTATTTGTCTGTTCAGGGTTTCTATTTCTTCCTGGTTTAATCTAGGAGGGTTGTATGTTTCCAGGAGTTTATCCATTTTTTTCTAGATTTTCAAGTTTATGTGCCTAGAGGTGTTCATATCAGTCTCAAATTATCTTTTGTACTTCCGTGGTGTCAGTTGTAATTTCTCCAGTTTTATTTCTCATTGAGTTTATTTGAATCTTCTCCCATCTTTTCTTGGTTAATCTGGCTAATGGTCTATTAATTTTATCTTCTCAAAGAACCATCTTTTTGTTTCATTGATCTTTTGTATTTTTTTGTTTTAGTTTCACTTAGTTCTACTCTGATCTTTCTTTTCTTCCACTAGCTTTGGGTTTAGGTCTTGTTGCCCTAGTTCCTTGAGGTGTGTGACATTAGGTTTTCAACTTGTGATCTTTCAGAGTTTTTGATGTAGGCATTTAGTGGTATTAACTTTCCTTTTAGCACTGCTTTTTGCTGTATCTCAGGGGTTTCTTATAACTTGTGTCACTAGTATCATTCATTTCAAGGAGTTTTTAAATTTCCACCTTGATATCATTGTTAACCCCAAAATCATACAGGATTTTAATTTCCATATATTTGTATCGTTTTGATGATGTCTCTTGTAGTTGATTTCATTTTATTCCACTGTGGTCTGAGAAGACACTTGATATGATTATTTTTTAAATTTATTGAGACTTGTTTTGTGGCCTGTCCTATGGTCTATCTTGGAGATAGATGTGCTGGTGAGAAGACTGTATATTCTCAAATTCTTGAGTAGAACATTCTGTAATAATTGTTAGGTCCATTTGTTCTAGAGTGTAGTTTAATTCCATTGTTTCTTTGACTTTCTGTCTCTGATCATCTAGTGATATCAGGGGAGTGTTAAAGTCCTCCACTATTGTGCTGCTGTCTATCTCATTTCTAGTAGTAAATGTTTTATGAATCTAGGAGATCCAGTGTTAGGTGCATATAAATTTAGGATTGTGATATCTTCTTGTTGGATTGATTTTATTATAATTATCTTCTTTGTCTTTTTTTTTAACTGCTGTTGAAATCTGTTTTATCTGATAAAAAATAACTACTCTCTTTTGCTTTCGGTTTCCATTTGCATGAAATATGCTTTTCTATCCCTTTACTTTGAGTTTATATGAATTCCTACATGTTAGGTAAGTCTCTGGAAACCCACAGATATTTGGTTTGTGATTTATTGTTTAAATTCTGCCAATGTGTGTCTTGTAAGTGGAGAATTTGGGCCATTTACATTCAGTGTTAATATTGATGTGAGGTACTGTCATAGTCATCATGTAAGTTGTTAGCTAGATACTTTGTTTTCTTCATTGTGTTGTTTTATAGGCCCTGTGAGGTTTATGCTTTCATGAGATTTTGTTCTAGTGCATCTTGACCTTCTGTTTAAGGGTGTGGAACTCCTTTTAGCATTTCTTTTAGGGCTGGCCTGGTAGTGACAAATTCCCTCAGCATTTGTTTGTCTGAAAATGACTTTATTTCTCCTTCATTTATGAAACTTAGATTTGCTTGATTAAAAAATTATTGGCTGACAATTATTCGTTTTAGGGGGCTAATGATAGGACCCCAATCCCTTCTGGCTTGTAAGGTTTCTAGTGAGAAGTCTGCTGTTAGTCTGACAAGTTTTCCATTTTAGGTTACCTGGTGCTTTTATCTTACTGCTCTCAGAATTCTTTCCTTCATGTTGACTTAAATGGCTTGTTGACTATATGCCTTAGTGAAGTCTTTTTTGTAATGAATCTCCCAGGAATTCTTTGAGTGTCTCGTATTTGGATATCTAAATCTCTGCCAAGGCCAGTGTGATGGTTAATATTGAGTGCCAACTTGATTGGATTGAAGGATGCGAAGTATTGTTCCTGGGTGTGTCTGTGAGGGTGTTGCCATAGAGGATTAACATTTAAGTCAGTGGACTGGCAGAGGCAAACCCACCCTCAGTCGGGGTGGGCACCATCTAATCAGCTGCGAGCATGACTAGAATAAAGTAGGCAGGAGAAGATGGAAGAGCAGACTTGCTGAGTCTTCTGGCCTTCATCTTTCTCTTGTGCTGGATGCTTCCTGCCCTCAAATATCAGACTCCAAGTTCCTCAGCTTTTGGACAGGTGTAGGCTGCACTGCTGGCTTCCCTACTTCTGAGGTTTTGGGACTCAGACTGATACACTACTGGCTTCCTTGCTCCTCAACTTGTAGATGGCCTATCATGGGACTTGACCTTGCGATCATGTAAGTCAATTCTCCTTAATAAACTCCCTTTCATATATACATACATCCTATTAGCTCCGTCCCTCTGGAGAGCCCTAATGAAGCCAGAGAGGAGCTTATATTTGGATATCTAAATCTCTAGCAAGGCCAGGAAAGTTTTTCTCAATTATTCCCTCAAATAAGTTTTTCAAGCCTTTAGACTTCTCTCTCAGGAACACCAGTTATTCTTCGGTTTGGTCACTTTACATAATCCCATATTTCTTAGATATTTTATTTCTTTTGATTCTTTATTTTTGTCTGCTTGGGTAAATTGGAAAGCCCTGTCTTCGGGCTCTGAAATTCTTTCTGAGTACTTGTTCCAGTCTATTGCTAACTTTCCACCGCATTTTGTAATTCCCTAAATGTGCTTTTCATTTCCAGAAGTTCTGATTGGATTTTCTTTAAAATATCTATCTGTTTAGAAAATTTTTCATTCAGATCCTGAATTGTTTTTAAATTTCTTTATGTTAGTTTTCACTTTTCTCTGGTATATCCTTGAGTAGCTTTATAATAAACCTTTTGAATTTATCTAGTATTTCAAGGATTTCATCTTGGTTTGGATTCATTGCTAGAGAGTTATTGTGATCTCTTGGGGATGTTATACAATATTGTTTTGTCATATTACCAGAATTATTTTTCTGGTTCTTTATTTGGGTAAACTATGTCTCCTAATGATTCTTGAATTTGTTTTTGATTTTTAAAAAAATATTCCTTTCCCCTTCCTTAAGGATATGGCTTTAATGTTTATAGTTTTTTTTGTAGCTGAATTCAGCTCTTGGTGCTTTCAGGGATGAAGGGTGAAAACTCTGTATTGTATGAGTTATAGAGAGTCCTTGGTTATAGAGAGTCTCTGTATGATGGCTTTCTCAGGTAATTGTTGTAATAGCAATGTTCTCACTGTGTGAGCAGGCTCACTGTCTTCTATGGGATCGGAATGACAGAGGTCTCTTGAAGCTTACCTTGTTCCCCCATGGTGTGAACTTTTTATTTTTTTCTCCAGTATTTTATTTACTGGACTGAGTAGTTCAGGCTTGAACAGTTCACCTCCCCTAAGAGGAGGTGTCCCTGGGTAGAAACCAGTTAGTTGTGGCTGAAACAGGTTGGCAAATGCAATAACCAGTGGTGGGTCGAGGTCACCAGTGGCTGGAGGAGCTCTCAGTGAAACACACTGGGATTTTTCAGGGAGAAGGGTGGGAGCCACCTAAGTGCCCCTGTCAGACCAGCAGAAAAGCAATCTATCCCTCAGACACGCTCCTGACCCCGTGTTCCAGTTATTCAGATCAGACAGGCACCTCTCTTCGTAGGGAGAAATATTGATATTCCAAGTAGAGAGAAACTGTGACTGTACCTCTTAGTCAAGCCTGAACCTGGAGGGCACTCCATCTGTGGAGCTGCAGTCACCCTGAAGTGTTCCAAAAGGATTGTCTGTAGGTGTGCCCATGCTGAGCTCCCATGAGAGAAGCCCCAGTTGTTTCTGCTGTGGTAGTTGAGGTGGAAAAGAAGTCTCCTCTAAGATGCTTCATGAGCAGCAGGGCTGCCGTTAGCAGAGAGCTGCAGACTTTCCCTGCTGAGCCCAGCACTGAACCTGTGCCTCTGCTGAAAGAAACTTTTCACCAGCAGAAGGATCTGGGACTCAAAACCTGCCATCCAGATTCTTTTGTCTCAAAGTGTATTCCCTTGATATGTTTCCCTCTCTCTTCCTCCAGGAGTAGGAGTCCCTGAAGGCCAGACACTGTGAATGCTGCTGTTCCTGTGGGTCTAGTCACCCAGTAGGGCTGCCACACTCCAGGCTGGTGCTGGGGAATATCTGAAAAGGATCCAGTGATGCGACCAATCCTTAAGTCTCCCAGCAGTGGGTACCAGCACCTGCTCTGATAGGGGCAGTAGGGGAGTGATGTAGACTTGATGAGATTCCTTGGTTGTAAATAGCCTTAGTGTGTTGGCTTTCTCAAATGTTGGCTGTATTGGTAATAAACTGGTTACATGGACAGACTTAGACCTCCTAGTTAGCCAGGGTAGTGCAGGCAATGGTGATAGCTAGGGCCATGCACAAGTTTTCCCCTTCCTGGGTTCAGTGTTTCTCTACCTGTAGAGGCTGTAATGGACTCTTGTCACTTCCCTGCAGCGAGGAGGTGGTGTTTCAAGAGAGCACCAGCTGTGGTAGAAGTGGTGGGATTTGTGCTTGCTTTTTGTTACCCAGGGGAGGTATCCTGGTTTCTTAGGTGATGGGTGGGGCTACAGGGCTCCCAAAAGTTTCTGTTCTGTGTGTTAAGCTACCAGGGTGGGTAAAGGGGCAAAGCCAGGTGGGGACTGGGTCAGGCAGGTCTGCTGGCTCTCCACATGCAGAGCAAGCAGAGGCCTCTGTGGGGGTTGAGGGGACAGGAGGTTCTCTGGCCACTGGGGTAATGTTCCAGGAAGAAGTGTAGCTACTTCTGCTGCACAGAAGAGTTCATGCAAGGAGTTGGGAATAGCAGGTGGCAGCAAGCCTCACCCAGCTCCCACACACTTGACGAGGCAGGTCTCTCACCCACAGTGTTTGCTAGCAGTAGCTAGCTAAATTTCCCGGCCATCTATGCTCAGAACTGAAATGGACAAGGCCGTAAGCCTTCCCCTTAGAGACAGCAACTGTGGCTTTCAGACCATGCCCCTCCTCAGCTGCCTACAAAGCTGGAGTGCCCAGCTCCTCTGCCCATGGTTACAGCACACTACTTCCCACTCACTTGCCAGTTCTGGCCAAGGGATTTCGTCCCCACTTAAGATTATATTGTGAATTTCAGTTGGGAGCTTCTTTCAACCTGCAACTGCTGCCTGAGTTAGTTGGCAGACTTCTGTGAGGTCCCCTGTGATGCAGAATCAGGAATGGCTTCCCTTGGTCCATGCTGGAGACTGGGAAAGTGCAGAAGACCATTCTCATTGCTCCTACTTTCGTATTCCCCACTGTTCCCTATATGAATTCCAGCACTGTTTAGGGTTAAGGCTTCCCCCATGGACCGGATTTCCAGATTCCCTGGTGGGGATGTATAACCTGGAGGCAATCTCTCCCCCTCGCACACTGTGGGAACTTACAGTTTTTCACTTGGCTCATGGAGTAGGCTGCAGCTTGTTGCTTCTTTCAAAGATTCTGGTTTCATTTCTTTTTCTTAAGTTCCTGCATTGCTTCTTGGAAAAAAGTTCAGAGTGTGAATCTCTGCTCACTATTTTATCTTTCCAAATGGGAAACACATGTTAACACTACCTCTAATCTGCCATCTTTAAAATTGTTTTAGTAAATGAGTCCCATGTTATTCATCTGTTGATGGATACTTAGGTTGCTTCCAAATCTTGGCTATTGTGATCAGTGCTGCAACAAACATAGGGGTGCAGATACTGTTTTGATACACCAATTTCTCTTCTTTTGGGTATATACCCAGCAGTGGGACTGCTGGATCATATGGTAGCAATGTGTTTTTAGTTTTTTGAAGAACATTCAAACTGTTCCCCACGGTAATTGTACTACTTTACATTCCCACCAACAGGGTAGGGAGGGTTCCTTTTCCTCCACATCTTCACCAGCATTTGTTATTGCCTGTCTTTTGGATGAAAGCCATTTTAACTGAAGTGAGATGATATCTCATTGTAGTTTTGATTTGCATTTCTCTGATGTTTAGTGATGTTGTACACCTTTTTATACAACTGTTTGTCATTTATGTCTTCTTTTAAGTAAATGTCTATTCAGAATTTTTGCCCATTTTTAAATTGGATATTTAGACTTTTTCCTATAGCATTGTTTGAGCTCCTTATATATTCTGGTTATTAATCCCTTGTGAGATGAACCGTTTGCAAATATTTTCTCCCATTCTGTGGGTTACCTCCTTGTTTCCTTTGATAATAAAGGCACAAAAGATTTGAACAAATACTTCACAAAAAAAGATTCATGGGTGGCAAATAGCACAGGAAAAGAGATGGGAAAACTGACTGGGACGCTCAATATTCTGCTCTCATATTTCCAGCCATTTCCCCACCTTACCAGAGACTTCAACAGTGGCAAGTGCTCACAATACTCCTGAGGCTGAGGTGCATTCGCGAAGCTCTGATGGTCAGGCTGAGCTGGCTGGGGAGGCGGTCCTGCCACACAGTTGCCAGTCCCTTCACTCCCAGAGCCTGTGTGCTTACGACAATGTGCTCATCTCTTGGACCAGATGGCGTGAGGTTAGGCTCTTCCAAGGTGATCCTAGGCTGGCTGTGGACGCAGTGAGGATTAGCTTGCTTTGGTTTCTTTGTAGTGATTTCTACCTACTCATGGTTGTTTATGTCACAGGAAAACCTGGAAAACTTAAAATGAATAGAGAGAAGGGGTCTCTGGTCAAGAGTAGAGGATCACAATGATTCTCAGGTTGTTATCACCTAGAAAACTCAGCTAGAAATGTCTGTTTTGCATGGATATGTCACTCGTTTCTAACCTGCCTCTGACCTGGACTTGAATCAAGGGCGGAAAACATAACATTCTGTGACAGTGAGCACCAACAGGGAAATGTCAAGAGAAAAGAACCCACGTAAATAGTGACACAATTTTCTCAAATAAGGCAGTTTGGGGGAACTTAGTGGAATTCCGACAGAACGATTGGGTGTAAATGCACATATGGCTCCAACATTGCATTTCTCATTCGCACCTTTGTGCCATCTCCCAGAAACAGGCAGCGTAACTGTAATCTCCTAATAAATACGTGTTTTTCTGGTATTGCAATCCTTCAGTTAGATGCTGCACCTTATCCATTCAACCTGAATTCCATTTGCTGGTTGTATTTGTAGGTGGCACACTATTGAAATGCAAAGAGGCTTGTCCAAATATAACCCTATGCAATTGCTTTCTTTCACCCCTCAGGTTAGCGGAAACTTGTTTTGCTTTCTCTGGAACTTGAGGTTGGTTTTGCTTTCTTTTACTTTGTCTTTCAGGAAGGAAGCCAAGAAATTTTAAATGGTGCACATTTAAGACCCAAGATTACCAGTCTAGCAGCAGCTCTGCCTGATTCTCTGCGTTTTACACATTTGACAATTATCTCCCTTTATGGATTAGAGAAAGCACATCCCTCTCAGCAAGTGGTTCAGTGAAACTTTCATTAGTGAAAGAGGCACTTTGTCACAGGAGCAGAAGTGTTCATGCTACAGTGGAAAGGAAAAGATACATAACTTCTCATATTAAAACAGAGGCTTGCTTTAAATGGTAAGGAAAGAAGAGGATGTAGAGAAACTGGAACCCTTCTGAACTGTTAGGAACGTAAAATGGTGCAGCTACTATGGAAGAGTGTGGTGGTCTCTCAAAAAACAAAAAATAGAACTACCGTGTGATCCAGCAATCCCTCTTCTGGGAACATATCCAGAAGAACTGAAAAAAGGACCTAGAAGAAATATACATATCCTCCATGTTACTGTGGCATTATAATAGCCAAGAGGTGGAAATAATCCCATGTCTATTGACAGATGAACAGATAAACAAAATGTAGTGTACGCACGCAATGGAATATTATTCAGCCTTAAAAAGGAATGAAGTTTGGATACATGCTACAACATGGATAAATCTTGAGGACATATGCTAAGTGAAATAAGCCAGTCACAAAAAGGCAAATACTGTATGATTCCATTTATAAGAGGCATATAAATTAGTTGAATTCATAGAGACATATGAAGTAGGATGGTGGTTGCTGGGGACTAGTTTTGTAATGGGTAGAGAGTTTACTTGCAAGATTAAAAAATTCTGGACCTCTATTTTAACAATAATGTGAATATACTTAACACTGCTGAACCACACACTTTAAAATGACTAAGATGGTAAATTTTATGTTACGTGTTTTGTGGAGTTTTTATTTCTAGAAGTCAAGGAAAAAAGAAATGATTTGCTTGCGTTTTGTTCTTCCCATATTGACAATCAATAGTCACTCACTCCATGAGTAACTTCAAAGAAACAGGTATCTCTGAGCTTACAGCTCCAAGCACCTAAAACTGTAAAGAATCCTCAAAGAAGATTAAACAGTTCTATGTTCTCCGAACAAAGCTTCCAACTTCTAGGGCATTGAGGGTGCTAAAGTCTATATACAACAGGCTTGTCTCATACAATTGTATCATCGCATCTTTTTTTGTTTTTGTTTTTGTAATAGTCTGTTTTTGTTTCCACGTTCCATTTTGTATATATTTGGTAGAGTTCTTCCCTGGAGAAGAAGCTGAGTATCCCATAAATTTCCTGGTCACACTTATGTGACAAATCTTGCAGTTATTCTAAATTTCAGCATAGTCTTTATAAATTGTAAGCCCAGTACCCTGTAATGAAAACTATGAATGTGATTTAAAATGGAGGCATCCCCCAGTGCCAAACTTGGGTCAGCCCCAAGTAGAAAGCAGAGGGGATAATAGTTTCTCTCTCCCCTCCTAGAGCTATTCTACTTATCTCGCCTCAGCTGCTAAGCCCAGTTCGTCATGCCTTCCAGGCTTGCTGTTGCTAATGTATAACTAATTAAGCACTTTTTAATGAAAAAAATAGCCAAGCTAGGAGCAAGACAATGATTTACGTCACTTTGTAGCCTGGAGAGGCAGTGGTGGATAAGACCCTAGATTTGGAATCAGGCTGCTTAGCTTTGAATCCTGACTACAATTTAACTGTGATCTTGGACATATTAACTAATTTCTCCACATCCTCAGTTTTCCCATCTGTAGAATGGGCATAATAACAATAGTACTGTATCCATTGGGTCCAGCTAGAAAAGTAGAACCAGTAGCAAACATAGTTTTAAAAACATGTATTAATCGGAACTGGCTTATGCTGTGTGGCTGGCCAAAAAAGTACAAAATCCAGTCACAAAAAGTGAAGTTGCTGTCCTGTCCATGGAATTCTGCCTTTAACCCCCATGTCTCTCTCTGAAGCCTGAGCCCTGCCCTTAAGGTCTATCCAGATAATCTAGGATATTTCCATTACTTAAGGTCAACTAACTATGAACTTTAATTACATCTTTAAAAAATACTTTCAAGGCAACAGATGACTGTTTTTTTCCTTTTAAAATTTACAAATAAAAATAGGAACAACATGTTCTGAAATATGACACATTGTGGTATGGCTCAGCTGAGCTAACTGACATATGTATTACCTCATATTATTTATTGTTTTTGTGGTGAGAACACTTAAAATCTACTCTCATCGATTTTTAAAGAATGCATTGCTATTAACTGTAGTCACCATGCTGTACCATAGATCTCTTTAACCTACTTTTCTTTCCAAACTGAAATTTGTATCCTTTGACCAACACCTCCCTAACTCTCTCCCAGTCCCCGGCCTCTGGTGACCACCACTTTATTCTTCTACATAGATGAGTTCAATGTTTTTAGAATCCACATGTGAGATTTAGAATACTGCATGTGAGATCATGTGATATTTGCCTTTCTGTGCCTGGTTTATTTTAGTTTGTCTTCTAGTTTCATTCATATTGTTGCAAACTAAAGGATTTTTTTTTTTCTTTTTAAAGGCAGAATAGTTTTCTATCTTGTATATATACCACATTTTCTTTATCCTGTCATCCACTGATGGGCACTTAGGCTGATTCTATATCTTGGCTATTGTAAATCACGCTGCAAAAAATGGGAGTGCAGATATTTCTTTGACATACAGATTTTATTCCCTTTAGATATATACCCAGCAGTGGGATTGCTACTTCACAGGGTAGTTCTAGTTTTAATTTTTGGAGAAACCTCCATACTGTTTTCCATGATGGCTGTGCTAATTTACATTCCCACCAACAGTGTACATGGGTTCCCTTTTCTTCACAGTTTCACCAGTACTTTTGTTTTCTTGATAATAGCGACTCTAACAGGTGTGAAGTAATCTTTGTGGTTTTAAAATGCATTTACTGATGATTAGTGATGCTGAGTGATTTCTCACATAACCGGTCACTTGTATGTCTGTCTTTGAGAAACTTCTATTTAGGTCCTTTATACATTTTTAATAGGGTTATTCTCTTACAATTGAGGGTATTTTTTATTAGTTCCTTATATTTTTTGGATATTTACTCCTTATCGGATGTATAGTTTGTGAATATTTTCTTCCATTCTTTAGGTCGTCTTTTCACTTTTATTTCCTTTGCTGTACGGGAGCTTTTTAGTTTGGCATAATCCCGTTTGTCTACTTTTGCTTTAATTGCCTATGATTTGGGGGTTGTATCCAAAAGACTCAATGCCCAGCCCAATCTCATAGAGCTTTTCCTCTGTTTTCTCATAGTTTTCTATAGTTTCTAGGCCTTATGTTTAAGTCTTTAGTTCATTTGCAGATTTTTTTATATGCTATGAGATGAGGTCTAATTTTATTCTGCACATGGACATCTAGTTTTCCCAACACTATTTATTTAAGAGACTGTCCTTTCCCCGTTATGTGTTCTTGGCAACTTTGTTTTAAAAAATTGACTATAAATGTGTGGGTTTATTTCTGCGTTCTCTATTCTGTTCTGTTGGTGTATGTACCTATTTTTATGCCAGTATCATGCTGTTTTGATTGCTGTATGTCTATAGAATATTTTGAAGTTAGAGAGAGTGATGGCTCCAGCTTTGTTCTTTTTGCTCAAGATTGCCTTGGCTACTCAGGATCTTTTGTGGTTCCATACAAATTTTAGGGTATTTTTTTTCTATTTCTGTGAGAAATGTCATTGGAATTCTGATAGAGATGGTGTTGAACCTGTATTTCACTTTAGGTAGTATGGACATTTTAATAATCTTCCAACCCATGAACACACATCTATTTCTTTTTCAATTTCTTTCATCAACATTTTATAGTTTTCAATGTATAGGTCTTTTACTTTCTTGACTAAATTTATTCCTAAGTGTTTTTTTTTTTTTTGTAGCTGTTATAAATTGGATTAGATTCTTGATTTAATTTTTGAATAGTTGTTACTGTATAAAAAAGCTACTGATTTTTATATGTTGATTTTGTATCCTGAAACTACTAAATTTGTTCTAAAAGTTTTTTGTGGAGTTAGGGTTTTCTATATGTAAGATGATGTCATCTATAAACAGATACAGTCTACCTTGTTTTTTAAGTTTTTTTGTAATGTTCTTGTCTGGTTATGGTACCCACATAATGCTGCCCTCATAAAATACTCATAAAATAGAGAGAAGTATTTCTTCTCCTTTGATTCTTTGGAGTCTTTGGAAGAGTTTGAGGAGGATTTGTTTTAGTTCTTCAAATGTTTGGAAATGAAAAGTGAAGCCATCAGATTCTGAGCTTTTCTTTGATGGGAGACTTTTCATTACTGATTCAGTGTCCTTATTATTGATCTGTTCACATGTTCCATTTCTTTATGATTCAGTCCTGTAAGGCTTTATGTGTCTAGGAATTTATATGTTTCTTCCAGATTATTTAATTAATTTTTTTATTATACTTTAAGTTCTGGGATACATGTACAGACCATGCAGGTTTGTTACATAGGTATACACATGCCATAGTGGTTTGCTGCATCCATCAACCCATCATCTACATTAGGTATTTCTCCTAATGTTATCCTCCCCTACCCCCCTACACCCTGATAGGCCCCAGTATGTGATGTTTCTCTCCCTGTGTCCACGTGTTCTCATTGTTCAAGTCCCACTTACGAGTGAGAACATGCAGTGTTTGGTTTTCTGTTCCTGTGTTAGTTTGCTGAGAATGATTTCCAGCTTCATCTATGTCTCTGCAAAGGACATGAACTCATTCTTTTTTATGGCTGCACAGTATTCCATCGTGTATATGTGCCACATTTTCTTTATGCAGTCTATCATTGATGGGCATTTGGGTTGGTTCCAAGTCTTTGCTATTGTGAACAGTGCTGCAATAAACATATATGTGCATGTGTCTTTATAGTAGAATGATTTATAATCCTTTGTGTATATACCCAGTAATGGGATTGCTGGGTCAAATGGTATTTCTGGATCTAGATCCTTGAGGAATCACCACACTGTCTTCCTTCATGCTAAAAACTCTCAATAAACTAGGTATTGATAGAACATATCTCAAAATAACAGCTATTTGTGACAAACTCAAAGCCAATATCATACTGAATGGGCAAAAACTGGAAGCATTCCCTTTGAAAACAGGCACAAGACAAGGATGCTGTCTCTCACCACTCCTATTCAACATAGTGTTGGAAGGGCAATCAGGCAGGAGAAAGAAATAAAGTGTATTCAAATAGGAAAAGAGGAAGTTGATTTGTCTTTGTTTGAAGATGACATGATTTTATATTTAGAAAATCCCATCATCTCAGTCTAAAATCTTAAGCTGACAAGCAACTTCAGCAAAGTCTCAGTATACAAAATCAATGTGCAAAAATCAAGCATTCCTACACACCAATAATAGACAAACAGCCAAGTCATGAGTGAACTCCCATTCACAACTACTACAAAGAGAATAAAATACCTAGGAATACAACTTACAAGGGGTGTGAAGGACCTCTTCAAGGAGAACTGCAAACCACTACTCAAGGAAATAAGAAGGACACAAACGGATGGAAAAACATTCCATGCTCATGGATAAGAAGAATCAATATTGTGAAAATGGCCATACTGCCCAAGGTACTTTATAGATTCAATCCCAATCAAGCTACCACTGACTTGCTTCACAGAATTAGAAAAAAAAAACTACTTTAAATTTCACATGGAACCAAAAAAGAGCCCGTATAGCCAAGACAATCCTAAGCAAAAAGAACAAAGCTGGAGTTATCATGCTACCTGACTTCAAACTATACTACAAAGCTACAGTAAACAAAACAGCATGGTACTGGTACCAAAACAGATATATAGATCAATGAAACAGAACAGAGGCCTCAGAAATAATGCCACACATCTACAACCAGCTGATCTTTGACAAACCTGACAAAAACAAGCAGTGGGGAAAGGATTCCCTATTTAATAAATGGTGTTGGAAAAACTGGCTATCCATATGCAGAAAACTGAAACTGGGCCCTTTCCTTACACCTTATACAAAAATTAACTCAAGATGGATTAAAGACTTAAATATAAGACCTAAAGGCATAAAAGCCTTAGAAGAAAACGTAGGCAATACCATTCAGGGCATAGGCATGGGCAAAGACTTCATGACTAAAACACCAAAAGCAATGGCAACAGAAGCCAAAATTGGCAAATGGATCTAATTAAAGATCTTCTTTACAGCAAAAGAAGCTATCATCAGAGTGAACAGGCAACCTACAGAATGGAAGAAAACTTGCAATCTATCCATCTGACAAAGGGCTGATATCCAGAATCTAAAGGAACTTAAACAAATTTACAAGAAATAAAACAAATAACCCCATCAAAAGGTGGGTGAAAGATAGACACTTCTCAAAAGAAGATATTTATGTGGCCAAAATCATATGAAAAACAGCTCATCACTGGTCATTAGAGAAATGCAAATCAAAACCACAATGAGATACCATCTCACACCAGTTACAATGGCGATCATTAAAATGTCAGGAAACAACAGATGCTGGAGAGGATGTGCAGAAATATGAATGCTTTTACACTGTTGGTTGGAGTGTAAATTAGATTATTTAATTTATTTATGTGTGTTAGTATTCCCTTATTTCTATTTCTGTAGTATTGTAATTTCTCCTTTCATTTCTAGTTTGTTAATTTTGTTTTCATAAAACCAACTTAGTTTCATTGGTCTTTTCTATTGTTTCTCTGGGCTCTATTTATTTCTTCTCTGATCTTCATTTCCTTATATTAACTTTGGGCTTAGCTTGTTCTTTGTCTAATTTCTTGAGGTGCAACTTTAGATTGTTTAAATAAAATCTTTTTTGATGTAGATGTTTATTGCTATAAACTTTCCTCTTGGAATTTCTATTGCTGCATCCTATAAGTTTTGGTATATTGTGTTCCCATTCTTGTTTGTCTCAAGGTAGTTTAATTTTTGTTTTAATTTCTTCATTGGCCCATTGTTTGGTTGCAGTTTAATTTCCATGTATTTGTGAGTTTTCCAAAATTTTTCATGATACTGATTTCTAGTTTTATACCGTTGTGATTGGAAAAATACTTGATATTTCAATCTTCTTTAAGACTTGTTTTGTGGCCTAACATGATCTATCCTGGAGGATGTATCATTTGCACCTGAGAAGAATGTGTTGGATGGAATGTTCTTGTACATGTCTGTTAGTTTCATTTTTTGTAAAGTTTGATTTTTTTTATTGATTTCGTTTGGATGACCTGTCCATGAAAGTGGAGTACTAAAGTCCCCTACAGTTGGATTATAGTCTGTTTCCTTAATATCTATTAATATTTGTTTTATATATATGTACTCTAATGTTAGATGCATATATATTTAAAATTGTTATATCCTCTGAATTGACTCCTAATCACCACAGAATGACCTTCTTTGTATTGCTTTATAGCTTTTTACTTAGTCTATTTAATCTGATGTAACTATGTCTACCCTTGATCTCTTGGTTTCTATTCGCATGGAATATCTTTTTCCATCCCTTGACTTTTAGCATATGTATATCCTTAAGGGTGACATACATGTATATATACACTAAATGTGACACACATATACCTATAGGCAGCATATAGTTGGATCTTGTTTTTTAATCCATTCATCCACTCTTTCAGTTAGAGAATGTAATCCATTTACACTCAAGGTAATTGATAGGTAAGAACTTACTACTGACATTTTATTGTTTCCTGGTTGTTTTATAGATTCTTTTTTTACTACCTCTCTTGCTGTCTTCTTTTGTGTTCAGGTGATTTTTCTCAAGCAGTGTGCTTTGATTCCTTACTTTTTACCTTTTTTGTATCCACTATAGATTGTTGCTTTCTAGTTACAATAAGGCTTACAGAAAACATCTTATAGTTATAACAGGCTATTTTAAGCTGATAACAACTTAACTTTGATTGCATAAATAACTCTGCACTTTTACTTCCTCTCCCTCCACATTTTGCTGTCACAATTTACATCTTATATTGTGTATCCCTTACCAAATTATTATATCTATTATTTTTAATAGTTTTCTTTTCATCTTCATAATAAAGATATTATTGATTTACATATTATCATTACAGTATTAGAGTACCACGAATTTTACTATGTACTTTTACCAGTCAGTTTAATACTTTAACATGTTTTCATGTTACTAGTGTCCTTTCAGCTTGAATTCCTTTTAGCATGTCTTGTAAGACATGTGATGATAAATTCCTTCACCTTGTTCATCTGGGAAAACCCTTATCTCTCTTTCATTTCTGAAGGACAACTTTATTGCATTTTTGTTTGTGTTTTATAATATGTCTTAGTGTAATCTTGTTTGGATTGAATCTTCTTAGAGATCTTTGGCCTCCCTGTACCTGGATATTTACATTTTCTGCTTTTTTTTTTTTTTTTTAATCTTTCAACCTCTTTCTTCTTTCTTCTCCTTTTTGAACACCTACAATTTGAATATTAGCTTTTTTGATGGTGTTCCATAAAAAATTCCATAAACTTTCTTCATTCCTTTTCATTTTCTTTCTTCTCTGGCTGTATGTTTTCAAATAGTCTGTCTTTGAGTTCAGATTCTTTCTTACATTGATGAACTCTGTGGTTGATGCTCTCTATTGCATTTTAAATTTCATTCACTATATTTTTCAGTTCTAGAGTGTTTTTGTAAAATATAATCTTACTGCTAAATGGGTAATTTTGGTCTATTTTATTTCATTGAATTGTTTCTGTATATTTTCAGGTGTGCTAACTTTCTTAAAATTATTTTGAATTATCTGCCAGGCAACTTATAAATTTCCAGTTCTTTTGGGTCAGCCATTAGGAGATTGTTGTGTTCTTTTGGTGGTGGTATATTTTCTTGGTTTTTCATGTTTCTTGTTGCCTAAATTGATGTCCACACAATTGAGAAAATAAGAACTTACTGCAGTCTTTACAGAATGGCTTTAAGAAAGCTCTTTACCACTTAGCCCATTCAGAGATTCTAGGTAGGCTGTGTGGCATGGTTCATAGGCTGGTTTGTTGTTGGAGTCCTTAGGTCAGCTGTCCTGGTCTTGGGTCAGCAGGTGGGTGGGCCTGAAGCCTAGAACCATGGGGGTATATCTGCTAACTGGGTCCATAGAAGTAGGCCTTGAGGCTGGGTCAACAAGTATGCGCCTGTATCCTATGTCTGTGGGGGCTGACCTGGATCCTGGGTCCATAATATCTGACCTGGTGCTGGGGTGGGCCTTGAACCTAAGTCTGTAGGAGCCAGCCAGGTACTCGGACGGACCTCACACCTGGGGTCACTGGGTTGGGCCTGGAGTCTGAACCCATGGGGGTTGTCCTGGCACTGGGGCAGGCCTGAGTCTAAGGGGGTGGGTATGGGTGCTGGCTCTGTAGGAATGGGCCTGGAGCCTTAGTCTGTGGTGGGTGGCCTGGGATTATGCTCTACTGGGGTGGACCTAAACTCAGTCTGCTGAAGGAGACCTGGACCCTGGGCTGCTAGAGTTTGAAGTTCCAGGGACTGGCCTTGCACTGGGCAGGCCTAGAGTCTGTGTCCATGGGTACCAGTCTGATGCCTAAGGCCAGAAGCACAGACTTAATATGGGGGCTCTAGTGGCTAACTTGGCTCAAGGATAGTCTGGAAATGAGCTGGGCTGGAGCCTGGGGCTGTAGGGGCTGGCCTGGTTCTAGGTAAGCCTGGTTCTGGTGGCAGTCCAAAGTCTGGGGTCACTGGGGCCAGCTTGGCCCTGAGGTGGCCCTACAGTCTGAGTCCATGGGGGGCTGGCTTGGCACTGTGGAAGGCCTAAAGTCTGGAACTGCTGGGACTGGTGCTGGGGCCTAGGGTCACTGGGATCAAGCCTGGCAGTGGGACAGGCCCAGAGACTGCATCTACCAGGCAGGCCTGGTACTGCAGGATCAGATCTGGCACCAGGGTAATCCTGGAGGCTCAGTCCATGGATACTGGCCAAGAGTCTGGGCTCTGGGGGTCAGCCTGTGGCTTTGGGGGTGGCCTGGAGCCTGAGTTTGTGGGGGTTGGCCTGGAACTAGGGTAGGCTTGAAGTTCAGGGCTGCTGAGGTTGACCCAGTGCTGAGGTTGGTTTGGAACCTGTGGCTGCCGGGGTCAGCCTGAAGGTGGGAAAGGCCTGGAGATGAAATTCACAGGGCAGGCCTGAAACTATGGGATCCACCATGGCAACTGGGGTGAACCTGGAAGCTCAGTCCGTGGGTACCAGTCTGAAACCTGGGGCTATGGGGACCTACCACTGTTGGTTTTTATTGGGGGGGCCTGGTGTTGGAGTCAATGGCAAAGTTCAGTACTCACCTCATTCTTCTTCCCATACACAGGAGGTTTCTGTCTACATGTTGTGCTGCCTGGGGTTGGTGGTGAGAGTAATGTAAAACTATTCTTCCTGCACTCTTCAATGCATCTTCTCTTATTTCTGTGTTACCTCCAGGTGCTGTAATCTCCTGATTCCTTAGTTCTTGTGAAGGTATGTTTGTGCATGGGTAGTTGTTCAAATTGTGGGGGATAAGCGTGAGAGAGTCCTATTCTGCCATCTTCCTGATGCCAGTCCTCCCAGAATAGCAACTTGGTTGAATAATTGGAGACGAGGCTGGCCAAGTTGACACATCAAAACAACCATCACATATACCTACCTTTTCAGTCACTGAAAGGATTAAGTGATATTTGTAAATTACTTTAGCAGTGTCTGGCACATGGTAAATAATTAATTTTCACTTATTTATATAATAATTATAGTTACACTCATATAATTATAAATATTCCAGTTATATAACCTTGAGCCAATCATGTAACATGATTAATCTTCAATTTCTTCATCTGTAAAATGAGGGCATTGGAATACAAAGTTGCTAATGCATCTTCATGCTCTTAAAGTCTATGGGATTTTTGGCCATGTTTGAGGAATGAAGGCTAAACAAGCCAAAATTGGGAAGACAAGTGAACTGGAGTGACACAGAGATAGAAAAAAAGGAAGAGGTCATGGCATAGGTGGAAGAATGACAAAAAAGAAACTTCTAAACTCCACCAAACACCTTGTGAATGCATAGATTGTTCCAGATGTCATCAAATAGAGCAGGCTAGGTCTATGGTCCTGACTCCTGGGTGCCCTGGTCCAGGACAATTCATGTCAATGGTAATAAGAGCCCAACTTTCCAGCAGGATAGATTTGTTCAGGTAACACTCAGCCAGCACCTACTCTGTGCCAGCCTGGCTTGATGCTGCTGTGATTCTAATTCTTCATTAGCATTAACACTTCCCTCTGATAAACTACTTTTATTCTTCCTTGGCATCATTTCCACAAAAAGTATTCTTTGCAAGAAAGAGCCTCCAGGTTATATGCCAACTTGGGGGTGTGGGTACAATTAAGGCAAGCACTCAGTGTTCCCAATTCCACCTTGAAGGTATTAACAACCTTGAAAAATAGTGCCATTTAGTCTTTCAAAACAAAGGTCCTGACATTTCCCTGGTTATGACAAGAAGAAAGGATGCATCAGAAATCAGTGGCTAAAAATGAGTCAAAAAGGGCTCAATCTGCCAAATTGTCCCCCAAGGAAAGTTGAAGTGCTGGGTTTGTAGTGAGCTAAATCCTCAGCAATTCCTCATGTCACAAGGAAAGATGGAAGCTAAGGGAAAGGTGATAGTGGAAGCCTGGAGGAGGAAGGAAAAGGAGCTGCTAGGTATCTGGTTGTTTGGAAAGTCACTACTCAAAAATAAAATGAGACGATTCTTTCTGATTTCTTAAAGAGAAATATTTTACTTGTGGAATTAAAACTCAAAGTACAAAAACATGAACTACTCTGGGCTGGCTGAGGTTCTGGCAGATGCTCTTATGTAAGCCTCCACTGCTCATGGCTCGGTGATTTCAGAATGGGACCCCAGCTCCCTAGGTTGCCCAGTCTCAGCATAGGTCATATTAACAATAACACATTTCACAGGCTGTGGCTTCACCTTCACACACGGGCATGATCCCTCTTCCTTCTCACTCCTCTAGTTATTTCTGGGAGACTCCTAAGGGAATCAGTCATGTGCTTATGTCAAGATCAACAAGCCTTTTGAGTTTCCTTTTGCTTTCCTTTCAGTGAGATGTTTTTCCAAGAACTCTGACCAACCTCTAACGGAGATGCTGAATGCCAGCTCCCACAGCTGTGGTCTTGATCTCCAGGTTCCACAAACTGCTCCCTCCCCATTTTCCTTCGTGCCAAAAGGTGGTAATAGCTTCTGCTCTTATAGTCTCTGGGGAACCACACCATCCTTGAGAGTTTTCTATACTCAGCCCACACATTTGTAAATAGTTCTTATTAAACTCTTCTCAAAGCATCCCATATGAGCATGCCATCCATTCCTTCTGGATCTCCATGCAATATACCAGATGTGTCTCAATCTCAGTTTGAGCCTTAGGCTAAAACTTCTGTTATGTCATGAAGACACTGCAGGTCCTATTGAACTGTACAGTGAAAATGATTTAGGAGACTAAAAGATGATACTTAAGACATTTTTAAAGTTGAAATCAAAATCGTGGTGTTTGCTTCATGACCTCTGAAACTTAATTTGCCTCATGATCTCTGAAACTTAATCTGCTGGGTAAAAAACTTTCAGCAGCACAGCAAGGCCAATCATTTTCAAGTCCCCAAAGAAGTCATATGTTCACCAGGAGACACAGGTCTTCCCATGTCTGAGCACAGAGAGGCAGTAGGATTGGTAGCTGCTGTTGGAGATGCTTTCTTTCTTTCTTTTTTTTTTTCCTCGGTTTTCACATTTTTATTAGGAGCCATGGGAGGGGCCGCCTCTGTCAGTGAAGGTGCTCACAGTTTCTTCAGCCACTCCAGGCTGGGGCCCTGAGGGTCCTGGGGGTGGCTGGACACGTCCGGCATGTTCCCATCATCGCGGACTGGCACTGGGTAGTTGTAGGGCGTGGCCTCGTTGCTCATGACGGAGTACTTGAAGTAGGGGCTGAATGTGGGGGCATAATTATAGCGAGGCCCCCAATGACGAAGGACACGACCAGCACTGACTCCTTGTCCCAGGCATTCTTGAGGAAGGCGCCGATTCTCATGGCCATCTTGGTCTTGGCGGCCGGAGGTGCTTTCAAAACACAGTGACCAGCAGGCCTGGCTCTAGCGGAGCCAACACCACAAGGGATTGGAGGGTATAAGCCATGACAGGCAGTGTCACTATCTGCTGCTTCTTAATTCCTGCAGATTCAGGGACCATAGATTCCAGTTGTCCACCTTGATTCACCTCATCAGAAACTTGGAAAACCTTCACATTGTCTGTGTTGACATATTGACCTTACTCCAACTGTGTGGATAGCATGTGTTTTAAAATCCACTGGACATAGAATTATAGGTTCACCATATGATTTTTAAATTTATTATATTATTTAAAGGTGTTTTTCTACTCCCTCCTGGCCTCTCTAGTTTCCTGCAAGAAGTTAGCCATTGACCTGATCATTGTTCCTCCACATGTAGTTCTCATTTTTCTCTTGCTGCTTTCAAGGTTTGCTCTTCATCTTTGGCTTTCAGCAGTTTGAGGATGTGCCTCGGTGTAACTTATATTTATTCTCCCTTTTGTTGTATTAAAACACAAATGGCGTTTGCTTCCAGGTGTGATAGACAAAGATATTATTAGACAAAACATGCTACAGAAAACAACTATAAAACCTGGAAATACTTTAAAAAAAAAAAAAAGCATGTAAATGTCATGTGAGGTGAACAAAAGCAGACAAATGTACGGGACAGAGTCACATATCCACACTATACACACTCAATTAGAAAACTCAGTTGTAAGAAGACAACTCATTGTTTAAAAATGAACAAAAGACTTGAATAGGTTCCTCACTAAAGAAAATACACAAATGGCCAATACATATATGAAAGTATTCCATATCTCTAGTCAAAATTAGTAAACATATCACTAGTAAAATTATCACTAATGAGCAGAAATTAAAACCATAATGAGATGGTTTTATATACCTACTAGAATGACTAAGGTTAAAAAGACTGACAACACGAAATGTTGGCAGGGATGTAAAGCGACTAGAACTGTCATCCCCTGCTGGTATGAATGTATAACGGTAAACCACTTTGGAAAACAGGATGGCAGTATATTTATAAAGTTAGACATACACTTGGCATACAACTCAGCAAGCCCACCCTGGGTAATTTTTCAAGAGAAAGAAAACATATCCATACAAAGACAGGAGCATATTCATAAAAGCATCATTCACAATATTCCAAACTGGAAGGAATCTAGATACCAACAAATGGTGAATAGAGACAGTGTGTGACATATTGATACTATGAAACCCTACAGAGCCATAAAGAGGTGCAAAATATTAATACATGTAACAACATGAATGCGTCTCAAACATGCTAAGTGAAAGAAGTCAAACACAACTACATATTTATGAGTCCACTTATGTAGAATTCCAGATAAGGCAACACTATTACGACAGAATCGGATCAGTGTTTGCCCGGAGTAGAGGATGGGGGTTTGGGTCCGAAGACAACTTTTCAGAAGGAGTGAACTGTCCTATATCCTGACTGGCTACATGATTGTATACAGTGACAAAAGTTCATCAGACTGTATAATCAAATAGGTGAATTTTATATGTAAATAGTCTTTAAAAATTTCCAACTTAAAAAATACACATTATCCCTGCACCCCACCCCCTAAAAAAGATCCTGCTACTTTTTCCATGGAGTCAAAAGAATATCAACTTGATTCTAGACTCCCAGGGTCTGATTCCCAGCTCAGGCAGTTTCTTGTTTCCTACACTTCCTGTGCTTTATCTCACCCGTAAGATAAAGACAATATTACTTAACCTCACCGGGTTGCTGGAAGGATTAAATGAGGCAATAAACACATGCTCTGCCTTAGCTATCACTGCAGTCTTTTTTCTTAAGAAGAATATATTTCTAGCTCCCTCTGGGACACTGGAGTGCTATCCAGTGCTTCAGCTGGGCAGTTCCACCCAGTAAGGAACTTCACGCTGTGACCTACGAAATTACAAGCCCCCTGGATCCAGCTGAACCCAGCAGAATGGAGTTGGGTTTTGGTATCTGGGATTTAGCCAGAAAAGTACGGCCCTCAGCTATCTAAATTTCCTACCTCTCTTCCTGTATCATGAAGCTCCAGGCACCAATGTCAGCTGTTTTTTAGGGTCATCTTCTCAGGTCAGTAGGACAGATTTAAAAAGGTAAAATCGGAAGATTCCATGACGTACAGTTCTGTTATCTGTTGTTCTTGTATTTGCCTCTATTTTGTTGTATAATGCAGACTTTTACAGCAAGGAAATAGCCATCTGATTTTTTTTTTTTTTTTTTTTTTGTGAATAGCCCTTTATTATGGTTGCATTTATCTTATTGTTTCCACTTTCAGATGGGGAAGCTAAGGCATTTCATCTAACTATAACTCTATCGCTATATTAAACAATAGTATAAAGATGTAAGCAAGGTTTAAACAAGACTATAAAGCATGGTTCCATATGGACTTTATTCTCTTCTCTTCCATACTTTCAAGCACAGATTTTGGGCTTGGGCTCCCTTTGTACAGCTGCCTTGGATGATTTATGTGGAGTCCAGGCAGGAACCCTGACTCTCATGGCCTCTGAGGCATCTTAGAGTGAGATACCTTGTTCCTTATTTGCATTACACTGGACAGGGAGTTTGGTCCTCTGTTGCATATATAACGTAACTTATTTATAGTTTATATTTATGTCACACTTCTACATTATAAAATATCAGACCCTCTAAGTTTTCTACTTACAATTTCAGAATTGTTATTGCAAATGAATTAACTTGCATTTTCTCCTTTTGCAAGGCTGAGGTGAAAACTAATGACGTAGATAACAGATTTTTTTCCCTTGGTGATTAGAAAGCTTTTAGCTTCATTATTTAATCCCCAAGGACAGGGTAAGTGCTTCTTCTGTACGAATGAGTTGCAGTCTACAGTTCCATTTCAATTAAATTTTTTTCACTATATGGTTTGTCAAATATCAACAACATGAGTGCTTGAGGACAAATTGTTTTTAAGATTTCTGTAAGATTATTACCCTATCACACTGATTCTCAGGAAATTTATTAAATTTACAATGGGAACCTTGTTTCCCATAGTTACATTTTGGTGATATTTATGTTCTCATCTATTTTGTTCTGCAACCAATGGAATTGTTATACGTGTTAAGGAACTGCCCCTTTGCTCCAGGAATTCCATTTCTAAGATTTCATCTCAAGGACGTAGGAACCAGGAATTAGATGTTTATGGGACAAGTGTATCCCATTGTCCACTTGGAAGTCTCTGAGAACTGATGAATGGAGATCTGACTTAAATATCTCCCATGCTGGGCCTTGGCACATGTTGGGGTCTGTATAACTTCCAAAGGCAATGTGAAGAGTGAGAAAATTACATCTGGCATTGGTTTCGGTGAGGCATTTTAATCAAATGCAGGCCAGATTAAATCTGTTCTGCAAGAGACTGGATGCCAATTTAGCTGTTACCTGAATCAATGAAACAAGCTGAATTTTTAAAGGTTGTGGAGACTGCGATTAGAAAGCAGGTAATTGGGTAAATGTCTGTTAGCAGGACAAGCCAGATATGTATTGATCAAGAAAGGAAAAAGTCTGACTTGATTAACAAACCTTCTCTGTGTCAATAAACTAATGGTTGCTTTTAAAATGTAATTTTGCTTCCATTCTTCAGTAAGGGGCCAAAAATAGCCCAGGGAGGGGCTGTGGAGAAAGTTAAAGTGTTTCTAAATAAGGAGCTTCCACTGATGATTGGAGAACACTGGTAATGGAAAAGAAACAGATTATCTGTCTCAGGAAGAGGCTTTTCAGTCCCTCCAATGGCATATAACAGAATTCAAACAAGTTTTACACTGAAGACTGCAGCATGAGACTTGTGGCTCCACATTCAGCTCTAAAGTGATTTTTGCTGGAGGCAAATGCGTCAAGAAAGAGAAATCTTTCTCTCCCAAGAAACCTCTTACACAACTGTGTCCCTCCAGGGACTCTCAGAACAATCCCTCCACAGGGACCTGAGACACCAGGTCATGGCTTTTCCTTCTCGGGAAAGCAAATGGGATTGATGTACTGGGAATTCTCTCTCGTCCTGAAGCGAAACACACCCAAGTCCATGAGCCCTCGTCCCAGATGAGGCTCCCTGTCTGCAGAATGGGAGAAGAACTGGCAGGCTCTGCAGATTCCCCACTCAGTGCCTCTGGTTTGGAAATTACAAGTACTGACTTCTTAGGTTTCTAGTAAACAATAGGAAAAACCTGCCCTTAGATGTCCCAAAGCAGTTAGAGTTTTGAAACTGGATATGGAACCCAGCCCACAGCTTGGGACTTGAGGAAACTAGGAGAAGGTGTCTGGGCACCGTGAGCCTCAGATGTCTCCCTGCCACCACCTACTGCTGTAGAAGCAACACCATCAGGGCCAGCGCTTGATTCGATGAGTAAAGAATCCCCCTCTTGGCAGGGAGCGAGAGCAGTGTGGGCGCTCCCTGGGCATTAAATTGTATTTGACAGCGAATGAAGAGCATGGCAAGCTCTCTGCCCACATCTGTCTTTGTGTCCTCTGACTTCTGTCTCATCGCCTGAAAACAGATTTGGTTTGACTGAGAGCAGAGACTCTGAGTCTGACAAAACCTAAAACAATAACATTTTATTCTAATGGGAGAGCTGAGATGGAGAAAATGGAAGAAAAGTAATAAAAATAAGGTAAATCTGGGGGAACATGACTAAGTTGTTTTGTTGCCAACCACAGCAAAACATATTGCAAGGATAATAACTGGCTCCACAAAGGACGACCTTATTTGAATGCAGCTGGGAAAGAAGGCAGGAGAGGGGAGAGAACCTATAAAATTCCTAGACCAAAACGTTCTGGGTACTCATGAATCTTGAGTCAGTACTTACTGTTTTCCTTCCCCACACCATCATTTGTCCAATTTTTTTTTTTTTAACCCACAACGTGGTGATTTTGCCAGCACTTGGGGAGATGTTCTCAGTATCCAGCCCTCTCCAGTGTGTGTGGTTGCACAACTCTGTGACAGCAGCCACACCCCTACTTCTGCTTATCACAGCCACCGCCAACGCCACCTCCAGAACTGCAGTGATACTCTTCACGGTCATCACCTTTCATTCACCTTGAGCAGCTTGGACATTAGCTCCTGAGACCTGTTGGGGTGTTTAGCGCCTCAGGAAGGAACCGTTGCTCTCTATGGGTCTGGCCTTCACACCATGAGATAAAGGGATTTAATGAGAATGTCCCAGCATTGACTATAAATGGAAGCAAATGCCTTTTTCCTCTCTTTGGTGGCGGTGGTTTTGCTTTTGATGTATTCAGTATTCCAGAAGCATGGGACATAAAATTTCTTAGAAAAATTTTCCAGGAAATCCTATGTGAAAATGGTTTGGAAGGCAGGAGGATGATGACCAGTATATGCACAAACACTTTCACCCCAGCTAGCAGTACTGCCTGCCGTTCCTCTCCTAGGCTAACATTTTGGCACAGACATTCCCCTGTTGGCACAGACATTCCCCTCTCCCCAGGAAGAGAGGCCCAGGAATTTCTGCTCTCTCAGAAGGCAATCAACTGCATTATGCTCTGAGGTGGGCTGGGAGAGACTGGTCAGCTCTGTCACTTGGGGCGGCAGAAAGGGAATCGGATGGCCGATGGTAGCAGGGGAAAGCCTTACGCAGAAACTGGCTCTGTGAGCCACGTGTGTGGGTAGGAACTGCCTGAGGAAGGGCGCTTGTTCTTCCTGGAGGGATGAGGAAGCCTATTTGGCCCAGGGCTGTGGGGTGAAGCGAGACTCAGTCTCCTTGTCCCTGGTGGGCTGTCAGGTCAAGGCTTAGAACAAAAAGTACTGACCAAGGAGCACCCTTGGAAAGCTGGGTCTGGCTGCTGGGATATGGGGAACTGTGTCAGAGTCTGGAGAGGAAGGGAGGCAGTCACAGGGGCCTGGGTGAGGGTGTGCAGCAAGGCAGAGCTGGGCTGGCTGTGACAATGGCCAAGTTCAGGACGATGAGGCCTGGGAGAAGATCCCTTGTGGGGAGGGCATGGGCGCCTCATGCCTATGTGAACCTGGCTCAACTGTTCCCTCTACTCAAAGAGCCATCTGGCTCCACACTGCCCGCCCACCCCCAGCAGAGCAGAAGGCAGAATGAAGCCACTTGTATCGCTGGCTATGGAGCAGTGCAGCCGGCTTTATGGAAGTGCTAGAAGTCAGCACCAGCGCAAGTTGCAGGAAAACAAGGACCAGTCCTTTGCTGTGTATCACCAGCAACCTGGGAACCTCTTCTCAACTTTAGGAGGCTACCTTCTCCAGGGCACGCTTGTTCGGGTGGCCTAGCAGAGCTGCAGGAGTGGCTGGATGGTGGCCCTCAGGCCAGTGACCCATCCTCTGCCCCTCGTTCCCCTGACTTTGAAAGCAATTTCATTGCAGATGATCCTAGGGAGTTTTCGTTTCGGGAGGGGAAGAACTTATCCTGCCCGTAAGGAGGAGATGGTCCACAGAGGAGGCTGGTCAAAGTATTTGGGCAGTGGCAAATTCTGTATGCCTTTTTATAATTTAGTGCAGATAAAAGAACCTTCATTCTACAGAACTATATAACTGAGGAGGAAAACACTTTAGGCTTGGAGTCAGGACACCTGTGTTTAACTTCTGGCTGTGTTAATTGCCAACTTTGGGTCTGTGAGTTAAAGACTTAACATCTTTTTTTTTTTTTTTTTTTTTTTTGAGACAGAGTCTCCCTCTGTTGCCCAGGCTGGAGCGCAGTGGCGCGATCTCGGCTCACTGCAAGCTCCGCCTCCTGGGTTCACGCCATTCTCCTGCCTCAGCCTCCTGAGTAGCTGGGACTACAGGTGCCCACCACCATGCCTGGCTAATTTTTTGTATTTTTAGCAGAGATGGGGTTTCACCGTGTTAGCCAGGATGGTCTCGATCTCCTGACCTCCCAGAGTGCTGGGATTACAGGCGTGAGCTGCCGCACCCAGCCAAAGACTTAACATCTTTAAGCCTTTGGGCCTCAGTCCTTCCATCTATAAGATGGGCATTATCAGCCCTAACCTTCCTCTCTTAACAGGTTTAATCACATAATGATAATGATGCTGTTGTTGATGCTGATGATTTGTGTCACTTACACAGTGCTCCCATGTTTCAGGTACACCACATCTATTCATTTAATCCTCTTACCAATTCTATGATGTAGGTACCCATACAATCCTTGTTTTACAGAAGAAAAAAACTGAGGGTAGCAAGTTACTTGCCCGAGACTGAACAGCTGGCCAGGGGTGGCAGAGGCAAAACTGCATCCTGGGCAGCCTGGCCCCAGGGCTGTGCTCCCTGCCTCACACTGCGTCTTCTCCAACGCAATAGATGTGAAACTGTCTTGGAAATCTGCCTCCAGGAAGGAGGTGTTCAGCACATCGCATAAAGAATCGAAGACTAAATGAATACATAAAGTACTAAACACATTCGGAGATACCATTTTTATGATGACTAGAAATTGGGCGGTTGTGACCCCTCTACAATAAAGAAACCCAAATCTGAATTCTGCTCAGTGAGCAAGTGCCATCGGGTGGGAGGTGAGTCCCTGGACGCAGGCAGCACCAGGCCAGGAACAGTCGGTGTGTGGGAAGGGAAGGGTGGGGTCTGAAGGGCAGACAACCCAGCACCGGGCCTGGCAGCATGCTGGTGGCTGCCCCAGAACAAATAGGGAGTTCTCAGGCCTGAAACCTTTTTCTCCAGCTGGCTGGGAAGGGGAATCTTTCATTCTAACAGACCATTTATTCTGATTGATGAAGAGAGGAGCTTCTGTTAGGAGACGCTGACAAAGGCCATTTACAAAGGGGCTAGAGGAGGAATTGAGCCGTGCGCTGACACGGCAGATGGTGGCCAGGCGCAGTCCCCGGGGGCCTCGGCGCCGCATTGCAGACACATGTCAGCCTACGATGTAAATGTGGCGGCAAGGGTTGTTTTACTCTTCAGCTATGACTGGGATCAATGGCCAGCCGCGCAGAAGCCATCCATCACCCCGGGAGCAGGCTGTGAGATATGAGGCTGGAATTCCATCACTGATCCTGCCGACAGCCTCCTTTGCAGAGTGGGTGATGCATGTGCGAGCCAGTCAGCACCCTAGACTAGGGGACGACCCAGGAGGGAACTGGGTCAAAGGCCAGTTCCGAGGCCTTGCTCAATGCCTAGGAGCAGTCAACCCTGTTTTTGAAGGGCAGGAGATACCGCGGAGGAGCCAGGCTGCAGAGAGCTCTCTTGGGGAAGCACTGTGTTTCCCAAGGACCCTCTATCCCCATATCACATATAACCTCTGCCGATTAGCCTACCCACAATTATAAAGGGACATCTTCATCCCCCCTCCCCATCCAGTAGTGTCTGTGCCTACCTCAGCGAATGCAGCCACCACATTGGGGGACCCTGAGATCTGGGAGCCACTCCTGGACTTCCTTCGGTGCTCACATCCCATCAGCCATCAGGTGCAATAGAGCTCCATCCACATCCACAGCTTTGAAATCCTTCCCTGACCCACAGGGAGAAGTTTGATGTTGTGACCGTTTATACCATCAAACACGTGCAGATACACACATACCTGAAACAAATACTGTATGAAGCAATACTTACCCTTCCCACATGCAGTGCCTTCTCAGGTTTTATTTCATTCTATTTCACTAAAATTCTAGTCACAACTGAGTAAACTTTATGCCTACCAGTGTGGCAAGGCCCACAGTTTGAAAAACATCAGCCTTTCAATCCCTTGGATCTAATGCCTTCTCTCCATCTCCACTGACAGCTCCCTGTGTCAATACCCATCATCTCCTGTCTGGGTGACCCTGACAGCCTTCAAACTGCTTTCCCCTTGATCATTCTTGCTCTCCTTCAATTCATTCCCAATCTTGACTCGCAGTGAATGAAACTACTGAAGATGAGGTATAATCATGCTGTTTCCACGGTTGGAACCCTTGACTGGCTCCCTTGTGCTTCTGTATAAAGTCTGACCCCCTTACCATCCTCCAGCCCCCATATGATGTGACCTCCACTTCTCGAGCCTTATCTTTGCCCATTCCCCGCTCCGTCTCTTCAAGCTGGTCATGCTCAATGTCTCCAGGTCCTTGAACTTGCCGTGCGGTGCTGGGTCTGAGTCTTGGTACGGTCCTGGTTTCCTCTTTCTGGAACACTTCCTCCTCTTCTCTCCATTGGGCATAGTGGTCTACAGTAAGCAGCAATGAGATGTGACATATGCCTTGGTGTAATGCAGAGGGGAGACTCCGAAGACTTAGGATATGGGAAAGAATATTGGAGTCTCATGATCACATGCTCCCGGCTCACGTGCTCCTGTGTCCCTCGAAGGAACCAGAGGCTACTCCTTCACCACAGCATGGACCATGAGTAAGGGATGCAGCTGTCTTTCACCACAGCAGGCAGCATGGCTAAGGGAATGTTCCCACGGTGGATACTGCTGGCGCTGTGCCAAGATTCCCCTCATGAGGCCAGAGCTGCTATTGCCCCGCTGTTTTGAGTGCTATTGCCTTCTCCGTAGAATCCCCTTCCACCAAACAGGAGCCATTCACCAGAGATCATGCCACTCCAATCATGCTCCTGGGCAACCAGAGGCCAAAGACTGACTCAAGGTCTCTAACCTGGCCCCCTTGCCTCAAAGCAGTACCAGCTCTGTGGCACAATTCACACTCCAGAACTCTGGGGACCAGGCAGGAATGAGTGTCCAGCCCCGCACTGCACTGTCCTGCTTCCCTCACTCCCCTTCTCCCGTGAGCAGGCCCCAGTAAGTGATTTTCACAGATAGACCCTGTTCCGGCTGCACTTCAAGGGAACCTGAACCCCGACAACCCATGTCTTGGAAAGCATAGAGGTGCTGTCCCCTGAGGGCTAGGACAAAGAAGGGAGAGGCTGCCATTGAAAGAGTCTATTTACTGGTTTCAATGTGGATATTTAGGTTCCTGAGTGGTAGAGGCCAAGGAGCAGCAATTATCTGCTAGAGGCAGAGCTGGTGAGGTCTCTCATGAGTATGCGGCCAGGTGACATATAGAATGTTTGACCTTCAGGGACCTTTGTTGGCAGCTGATAGGTCCCAGTATCCCTAGGACTAAGATGGATGGGAAGCCTGTGGAGGTGCTGCATGCACTGTGAAGCTGGAAATGCTCTGTGTCTCGCGAACAGGAGCTGAGCTTATAGATCAAGGTCCCCCACAAGTGCCCGGGACTCAGATGGGTCACAGATCCAGTTTCCTGAGCAGAAAGGTGTGCCATATTCCTGAGCAAGGACCCAGTGATAAAAGGGTCCTGTAGGTTCCCTCCGCACCCCTAGCCTTTTCCTCAAGGGCCTGTAGCCACTCACCAAGAGAACCATGCACTGGAAGAAGGAAATGTACAGCCATTCAGTGAATGACTGGCCTTTGACTCTTAGAAGCTCGCAGTGGTCTACCAGTCAGAAGGTGGGGATCAACAAACAATGATGTGTTGGTCCACGTTCTTGTTTTGGTCAAGACTCTTGAGTGTGTAGTTAGAAAAGACAAAATCAGCAGCAGGCAGAATCTCTCTTTTGGCTGTCTGTCCTGTGCAGCAAGATTTATTTTTAGGTAAGGAGAATGGAAGCCCTTGGAATAGTCCCTCTTTCACCAAAATAGAAAACCGAAAGCAATACCCCATTTCTGGGAATCCCCAAGGGCCAGCTATTTACATGCATCCTCTTATTTAACACACATGGCCACCATGCAAGGCTGGTATCACTAGCCTCGTCTTGTAGATAAGAAACCTGAGTTACAGAGAAGTTGAAGCCGTTTCTGGAAAAATGTCCAGTTTTCCATTCCAGACCTTGGCGAGGCTGCAGGTGCTGTATGGCCCACTGTGGCCTGGAGTCAGTCTCTGCCCATTATGCTGTGTGGCCACAGCAACTGGCTGTTTGTCAGCCCCCCAACAGTTTGTCAAGTACTTTACTCCTGATTAGATTCTAGTACAAGTGGTGCTGAGGACTCTTTCTTGAATAGATATTATCATGAAACATCATATTCCACACTTGCCTCCTGCTTGAAAACTGATTGTGGGAGCTGCAATGAATTGTGGAATAATCTTCACTAATGCATAATTAATACATGCTGATTCAATTAGAGTCCCCCTACTATTCCTGCTAAAAAATTTACATTTATATTATAACATTGACAAGAATGTGAGAAGAGAATAGAACTCGGGCTCTCCTGACCCTCTTCTCTTTGTTTTATCAGATATGTTTTCTCTCTGCTCCTTGTGTTTTTTTATTACTTTAAAATGCTGCAGAAAGCTGGGTAATATTCTGGGTGCAGTGCTGTGGCAAGGGGCACCCTCCCCAAATCTAGAATCAGTCAGTCCACTTAGATGCCCCCTCCTCCTCCCCATGCACAAGTAGCTTTTGCAGCGTGCTTATTGTTCTTCCTACACACCTCTTCAGTGTGACATCTCTCCTCTAGCCTCGCAGCCCTCTCCAGTTCATACCTGGACTTCACAAGACTCAAACCCATCTTTCTAGCTGCCATTTCCCCCCTCCCATCCACTTTCTACACTGTTGCCAGCAACCATCCTTCTAAAACCATCAGTAATACATCCCGTCAGTAGTTCCCTATAGAGGAAATATATTTTTTGCCCCTCAGTTTCACTCTGAGGGATTATCTGCCACCCCCTTCCCAACTCAAGGGGTGGGCATGTGACCTGGCCTGGCCCAGTTTACTCTGTCCCCACTGGCTGGGTCAGGGATGCCCTGCCAACCCCATCAGGGTAAATCCAGCTTTTCTTCTGGGACTTTCACTGGAACTATGAGGGAAGCAGAACCCATTTCTCTCGGGATCATTAATTTCCAGTGATCCATCCCTTGAGGATGAACTATCTGAGAAGGACCCCAAGACCAAGGAAATATGGGCCGAGGGAGGAGAAAGAAGGAGAGAACGCAGGTGATGATTTTGTTATCTGCAACCACAAAGTCCTAAAGAACATATTCCCTAGAACTGATAGGACAAATTCTAAGTTTCCTTGTCCTAGATTGCAGGACCCTCTCTGAGATTTGGCCCTTTCTCCTTGTCCATCTCATTTCATGGCCTCATCCCCATCAGGCCCGCATCACACAGCTCTGCTCAGTCTCCTGGGTGTGATATTTGATTTCAGGACTCTGTTTGTGCTGTGTTCCTCCTCTCAGGAACATGGTCTCCCAGTTTCTGCCCTGCTGTCTCCCTCTTCTCCTTTCATACCCAGCTCAAATGTCACCTTGCAGCTCCCTACCTCTCTGCTATCACCATGGATTAAAGACCCTCATCTGTGCTATAACCATCATGACTATCTCTGTTATTAAATCATAATTTCTTAAGTTTCATTGATCTGTTTCTTTTACAGCCATATGTTAGGTATACATTTGTAATTCAGTATTCCCAGGTCTACTTAATGTATTTATACTTGAAGCATAAGTTACATACAGTAAGATCCACAGATACTAACTTTTCAATGAGTTTTGGAAACAGTATACAGCCATGTAACCACCATGTAAAATGAGATCTAAAACCCCTTAGAAAGTTATCTGGGGCCTCTTCTTCTAGTCAATTCCTACCCCACTACCCCGGCACATACACAGGCAACCACTTTACAGCTTCTATCCCCATAGATAAATTTTTCCTGTCATCTGATTTCATATAAATGAATTTATGCAGTATGTACTTTTTGCATCTTGCACGCTTTGCTCATTTTCATGTTGAAAATGTTTTTGAAATTCATCCGTGCTGCTGCACATATCAGCAGTTGTTTCACTTTATTGCTGAGTAGTATTCAGTTTTATGAATATGCCACAATTGGTTTATTATGACTCGTTCATGGATATTGGAGTTGTTTTCAGATTCTGAATGTTAAGAATAAGGTTGCCATGAACTTTCTTGTTGTGGACACATGTTTTTGTTACAGGCTGGGTTCTCTGGAAGCAGATGCGGTTGGAGTTGGAGATACGAGATGTTTATTAAGCATCAATATCTGAAGAAAAGGTAAGGGGACAGCAGCATGATTGGGCTGAGGAAGAAGTTGAACTCCCAGTGGATTAGGGAGGAATGCATGTAGAACCCAAGTGATACACTTGGGCCTCTCATTCTATTCCCTGGCCCCACCGTGTCATCTATCAGACTGTCCATGCTGGGCTGTAGGCAGGCCTCAGTGCCCTTGCCTCATTCAGTCACTGGCTAAGGGCTACACAGGAGGAGAGGAGGATGTAACCTCCAGAGAGGTGGCCCCCTCTGTAGCTGCAGTAGATCTGGAAGACACAGACAGCTGGAGCTGTCTGCCTACTACTGTCCCCACAGCTTGGCAGCAGGTCCTTTCCTGATGGGGACTCTGCTTGGCTCATCTCAGTGTCTACCACAGGCTACTGCTTGAGTCACCTAGGTTCACGCTATATAAATCCAGACAGCAGGACCCTAGTGGGCCTCGTTTCCTGAGGGAAAACAGGTTAGCTGAACAAATGTACCCTGCAGTTGGTACTGCAGAGCTACTGCCGCAGTTGGTCTTGGGGACACAATGTATACTCACCAATACCCTCTTCCATTCAGAGTTCTTCACAGTCTCAGAGGTGTAGCACCACCTTCACTGGCCTCAGGGCTTACAGGTGGTACAATTCCAATCTTCATGCTGGAAACCCTGCTCTTCTCAGGGAAGGGCTACTCTACTTGTCCATTTGAACTCACAATTGAATATGTACAAAGAGAATCATGTGGGATCCACAGGAATTTCTCCCTGCTGCCATATATTACAGGAACCCTGCTCTCTGCTGATAATAGGATCAATTATCCCTGCCAAGACAGTAACTCCTTTTTTTTTTTTTTTTTTTTTTTTTTTTGCTTACTGGCCCCAGCATACAAGGAATACAAAATACCCAAGTGGCAGCTGTAGTTAATATTTCGATGGGATTCTTTTCATGCTCTCCAGACAAAGCATACCCCTTTGGGGACTAGAACTCATTCCCCTGCAGAATCCAGAGTTGCAGGAAGGAGAAGCACAAATTTCCAAGTTATGAGGAGTGACTGTTAGTGGAACCATTCCTATTTCTACCTCTTGGTTCCTCGACCTATATAGTCTTCCTATTGGGCGCAGAAAGTCATATAAAGTCTTTGGTTCAATTCACATACTTCATGCTGGATGGACAGTAGTACATTCTGCAGAATATTGCCTTTGAGCAGGTATCTTGGGCAGGTAGCATGTTGATATAACCAGTATATGTTTTGGTCATAGACCCTATGTGAATTTTTCTGTTGCCATCATAATGAATTAACACAAACACAATGGCTTAAAACAACACGAATTTATTACCTTACAATTCTGGAAGTCAGAAGTCTACAATGAGTCCTCGTGGCTATTGTCCCTTCCAGAGGTGCCAGGGCAGAACCCTTGCTCTTTCCAGCCTGCAGGAGCTGCCTGCCTTACTTGGCTTGTGCTGTTCCTACCTCTCCAAAGCTGGCAGCATAGTGTCTGTAGGACTCTTTCTCTCTGTCCTCTGCTTTCATCATCCCATTGCCATCCCTCTTATAAGGATCCCTATACTTACACTGGTCCCACCGCATAATCCGGAATAATCTTCCCATTTTATAACCCTTAAGTTAATCACAAAGTCTTTTTTTATCATATAAGGTAACATATTACAGGCCCCAGGGCTTAGGGTGTGGCCATGTTTGGGGGACCATTATTGAGCCTACCTATAGCCCCATCTGGTTTCCCCTTTGCTATACAGCAGTGGTTCTCAACTGAGGGCAATTTTACCCCCCAGGGATCATCTGACAATGTCTGGAGACATTTTGGTTGTCACAGTGGAAGAGGTGCTCCTGGCCTCTAGTGAGCTGAGGACAGGGTGGGGTAAACATCCCACAATGTGTGAAACAGACCCCCACAACAAAGAACCACTGGTCCCAAAATGTCAAGAGTGCTAAGCTTAAGAAACTCTGCTGTCAAGTGAGCCTCTTGGATCTTAAGAAAAAAGAATCAGACTGTTACGTCAGTTTTCAGCACCAATGTTAGAGGTGTCTTTACAAGACTGTCTTTGGAGTCCTGAGGAAAAGTAAATGTAGTTCTAGAGTTTTATGCCCGGCTGAAGTATCAATTAAGAGCGTGTGTATATGAGCTGGGTGGAAAGGTGTGCATATTTTAACATGAAAGCACTTGTAAAGTCACCTCTTCCCCCATACAGTCATTTGAAAAAACTATTTGAGGTGGGATCCCTCCCCCTAAAAAAACATCTGGGAACTAGATGGAGAGAAGATTAATGGCATTGGGAACTAGATGGAGAGAGTGGACTATGAGGCAAGGCATGTGAAGAAAACTAGAGCAGGAAATCAGAACAAATCCACTGGGCCTTATGCACACAGAATCCTCACTCAAGAGGATGAGGTAAATTCAGGAGCCATCAGCTGTAGATATTTAAAGTCACATAAACATTGTTTAAAGTTATGATGAAAGGTCAGTAGAGGAATAAGAACAGAAACATAACACTAAGAGATCATCTTATGCCCTACTCTATAATGAGTGGTTTTTAAACTTGTCAATGTATTATCTAACAAAAACAGATGAGTTTAAAAACACCTGTTTAAAAAACAAAACTCTGAATCCCTGTAATTCAAAATATACAATGAATCTTTATAAAGATGCCTATTGTTATCTCAAAGGAAGAGAACTGGATGCAGCCTATGTGTCTACAACAGAGAACAGTTACATCAATTATGATATACTGGCTCTATTATGATGTTATTAAATAATGGCCTCACTGAAAACGATGTAGAAATATTTAAAAAGCTAAGAAATAATGTCAAAGATATATGTATGTTTTATAAAATTATTCCCACTTGAAAAGATTTTCCTAATGACAGGAGTACCTGTATCAGACTAATGGACTTATAGATAATACATAGTTCACATTTTTCCTTTAACCATTTTCCCCATGTTCTATCTATACTGTTACTTTTATGATTAAAAAGCAGTTTCCGTTAGAATAAGTCAGTATTGTTTTTAGACAGCCCAAATGTGTCACAAGGTACACAGCTCTGGTAATCCTTGTTTACAGCAGAGCCCTCTGTCTCTTCTTAAACAGGAGATTGGAAAATGACTACCTTCTGGTTAAAAAAGAAAACCACAGGCATGCCAGCAACAAACCACATCTGTGGTTATATCTTTCTTTTTTCTTGGATGAATGAAAAGAAATTCAGGAGCCTGTGTGTGTGTATCTGCTGTGTCAGTCAACATATGAACTAGACTGCTAGTACTGTTATCTGATTAAGGGCTAGTGGGTTTCAGTGGGAAATGCAATCCTAGCCACTGGGGAAAATTTCAAGAGATTCTGATCCAAATTAGAAGTTTTGGGGTCTGTATGCAGCCTCTGGGATGGATTGAATTTGCGCACAATAATGATTAAAGATAATTTAATGTGATAATGCAAAAACATGTATGTTGTAGGGAATGGAAGAAAGGGTATGTTGCAGACACTACTGAATGTTCTAAAAAGTATCCACTCATCCTTATTCTAGTCTATAATAGAATTCCCTCCATACTTTTTTTTTAAGCTACACAGAGGATTCCCCGGAAGAAAAGACTGTATTTCCCACCCTCTTGAAGCTGGTGTGGCCTTGTAACAAAGATCCCCCCTAGACATGTGGGCAGAGGCATGAGGTGCACATCATTTCCGAGAAGCATCTTCACAGGAGAGGGCATTCCCAATCCCCGATTCCGATTTCTTCCTTGGGACTGAAATGTGAACAGGACAGCTTGACTGGTGGCCTTGGGGATGGAAGCCACATGTAGCAGAGTGGCAAAACAGAATGAGCCTTGGGCCCTACTTGGCTGAGACCCGCACACAAGCTCTGGCTCACCTAATTCCAGATTTGTATGTGAGAGAGAAAGTAAACTTCGACCTTGTTTATGCCACCACATTTGGAGTTTCCAAAACCACATTCTAGTCACACCAGGGAGGCGGCAGTGCAAGGTGGTTTCTGTGCTGCTTCGGGGTGAGGATGGTCTGCCCAATGTCAAATTCACTCTGAAAACCCCCAAGAAAGGTTGCTTTACAAAACAAGTGAGAAATAGCAGCATAGACTTTTCCCCAAGACCACAGACAGACAAATAACACTAAGACTATGGGGTGTGGGGACTAGTATCAGTCCCTGGCAGGGGATACAGGGGTTGGGGGATGAGAATCTCCACTGAAGTTAGTGCTTAAGACACTCAGTGCATTTTGAGTTAGGATGCATTTTGCATTCGTGGGTACCTGAAGCAAAAGCACATCATTCCAAGGCATTCTAGGTTGGAACAGAGCACCTGGGGGAGACAAGCCACGGGTGTGAGGAAATGAATCTCCTGAGGGCTGAGTTTGCAAATCACCCTTACCAACTGAGAAGTACACCGTCAATAGCAGCGCTGCAAGGGAAATAGAGGAGTAGAGGGGAGGAGAAGGAGAAATGAAGGGAAACCAAGCTCTGTGTGGGGCCATTCACCCTGCAAAAGTCAAGAGGTATTGGCTGGCCACCACAGACTCTTCATAGCATGGGTGGGGGATAATCTCATTGTCTCAGGTTGTAGTTATTTTGGGGACCAGAGTAGAATCAGTGGTACATCCTGAGTTTCAGAGCTGGGAGGTGTTCAAAGAAGGCCAGGTGTTCTGCAAGCCCAAAGTTTCATTCCCTCCACTGCTGCTGGAGTTCATGTGCCGTCTTACCCCTCAACTGTTTACAGCTATTTCCAGGCATTTTGCAGATCACTTCCTGACTCCTAGTCTCTCCCAAATGGATGACTAAGACCTAATATTCTCAGTGCTCTTGCTTTTTATGACCTTTGTCCTTTCCCTTATCTGTCTGTACAGTCCAAAGTAGGAGAAGCCCTTGAAATCATTGCTTCAAACAAGCTTGGATTATTTGTGCATATCCTGAACAATGTTTGCCTCTTATGGGGCAAAACCTTTTCCCATTCGCTGCTGCTTTCTTTTCTGCTGATAGTGAGTGCACTCTCTCAGACAAGGTTCTTGTGGGAGCTGAGCAATAGATACTAAAAATCCATCTCCTGTGATGAATGAGACCCTCCAGGGTCCTGGCAGAGCAACTTGAGTCTCCATGTTCCCCCTTGGATCTAACGCCTGTTTCCAGCTCTGCTGCAGGCCCCTTCTCATGGCAGGCTGTTCTCACGGCTTTCACACCCCTGGGAAGGAATGCAAGTGAGTCTCCCTTTCCTGGCAAAGAAAGGCTACAAATCGCTGTCTGCTTGGGTGAGGTGGGGGTTTGCAGCCACACAAATACCTGATGCCTCTCTGGTCTGAGACTGTCACATTGCCATTTCTCAGAGAAACCAAAGGAGGAGGATCAACAATCTCCCATGAATGTTTTGAGATCACTTTGGGTAAGAAAGCCACATTAAGGCAGCTCAGCAATTCCAAAAGACTCTTCAAGAGCAGCCATCCATCCCCAAAACAATGGGAATGGGCAGGAACATTTGAGGGCAGCGTAAGTGTGAAGCCTCATGCTGTTGGAGAAGTTTTATGCAGAAAACTAGATATGAACGCACTGTTCTAGGGGTAAGTAAAGCACCTTAGAACAATATAACCAGCAAGGAAAAATCAAATCGTCAAGGAAGACGTTAACGTCTCATTGGAAGGCAGAAGCATCAAACTCAAAGCCAATAAACCAAAAAGCTGTAGTAGCACTTGGATTTCTATACCCATAGAGGCATCTGAGAGGAAGGAGGAAGGTTTGAATAAGAAAGAAAATGGCCAGGTTGTGCTGAGTTGTTTCTCCCCTCCCCGAAGAGGACTTCAGTTTCTGGCTGACACCAGCTGACCCAGGGTGCCTCCTGAACACGTCATTTTGGGGGTGCTGGAATGCCAATACCAGCATCTGTGCAAGGCCTCAGGCAATGGAGCTACTCAGTCACTGTATGGTAGGGTACAGTTAGGGTTTCCAAATCTCTCTGTGCCAGGATTCACTTACACCCTTGGTTGGGGACCCACGGCTCCAGCCACCATTCCTGAGAGCTGCCCCGGAAGAGGCGGCCGCTGAGGAGATTCTCCTGGGAGTGGGGACAGGCAGAAGAGGACTGTGATAAGTGCACTCTGGTGAGCTTGGCCAGCTCCCTCCATAGCCTCAGGAGCCTTTGAGCACATTTATCTCCACCCCATTGTGTTCCTGGCATGTGTCCCTTGGCTGTCAGGAGCCGAAGCAGGAGGGTCAGACCTGCTGCTGGGTGAGACCATCCTACAGCTGTTGGAAAGAATCCCGGCTTATCCTGTTTCTTCCATTGCTGACTCATAGCATGTGGCCACACACTCATAGCATGTGAACTGTGCAGACGGAGATGGGACGTTGTCAATGGTTTCCTGAGGGCAGGCAGATCACGGGGGTCACTCTGGCCAGGCTCCTGACCCTCATGCTTTGGCCAGATGACTGGTCATCTCTGGAGAACATCAGAGGGCCTGAAAGGAACGTCAAAAGATTTCAAGGCTGTACAGTGGGGCACGACCCAGCAACTGCCACCTTCTCCCAGGAGCAGCCTGACAGGAGAAGCACAGGCTCGTCATTATCTTGGGATCAAGACCCAAGCTCTCAACTCCCATTAGGAATGTAACAGTGGCAGAGCTAAGAGCTCAGGCCCTGGCCCTGGCTCACAATTCTTTCTAGAGCTTTGTAGAAACTGTACTAATGCCAGAGTAAACACACAAAACAAAGAACATACAGGGACCCCCCCTTATAAACAACAAAGCTCCGTGTAAACTTGTTTCTAACTCACTTCAGTGTCTCATGGTGGTGACATGGGCTTTCTTCTGCAGAGATAAATGTTCAGACCCATTACTTGTGCTACCTTCCCACTCCTGCTGCTTGAAATGCTGCTGCTTGGATGCCTGGCCACTTCATCAGCTAGGAAACCCATACTAGGCTTAAAGACCAAGTTGGAAGATTTGCTGAGTATAGAGCAATCCTTGAAGAATAATCTTCGAAGAAATTAATTTAGCCTTTCATATTTAACCTGCGCTATGTATAAAACTCAGGTCTCAGTATTTCAGCATTTTGAAGAGGAAAGATTGGAGTCACAAATGAAGTCTTGAAGAAGTGGTACCCAGCCAGAGCAGCCCATGGCTTCCCATGGAGCAAAAACTGCAAGGACTGAGAACAGTTTTGTTCTCAGCTGAACAATTGGATTGTAACTGGGATCACTCATTCTGAGAGAAGCCAAATGACATTAATAGGCTGATGCCCTCTGCAAAGGCAATTGAGTTCGACTCATCTTGAGATTAGTATTCCTCCTTGGGGCTTGGTTCAGATTTATTCAGGGACCCACAAGAGAACTTGAGCCCAGGGTTCAGCAGTAATTATACAAAATGGAATCTTAAGTCAAAAAAGATGGCAATGGCACTGGGGCCCAGGGGAGAGAAGAATTTCCCAGCTGACCTGTATTCTTGTGTGAATCCTATGCAGAGTTCATGTGGGAGCCACCAGGCAGGATGGGAAGCAGGAAGGAGGGAGGGGAAGCCAGCCAGAAGAGGAACCTGGGAGGGAAAGGCAAACTGATGGGGAGAAACAGGTAATGTTAGATCTAGAAAGAAATTCAGATGGGAAGGGGACTGGGGAGAAGCAGGAGCCTCAAGTCACCAGCACCTGCTGGATGCTAGCATTGTGCCCTGCAGGTTGGCAATTATAGTGGGATAAATATCTTCAAGACATTACCGATGTTTCTCCTCACTCTCCACTCAGGAGTATGCTCCAGAGGAAAGCTGACACACCAAAAACCAAACTTCCATTTCAAAAATCCAGTCCCTGAAGGCAATTGGGGGAAAAAATGTGAAGAGCAAGGGCAGAGCTTCCCAACTCTGAGCCTGAAGGGTGAAGGGAAGCAAGAAGAAAAGGGGTTTATGGGTGCTGGGGGGAGCCCCCACAACTATACCCCCACCCTCTCCAAGATCCACCAGAACGAATACCCACATAAACTAGAGGCATTTGAAAATGAAGGCCTCTTGCCCCTGGGGCAGCAGTAACAGACTTGTATGGCCCACATGCATTAGTCTGTTCTCACACTATTAAGACATACCCAAGACTGGGTAATTTATAAAGGAAAGAAGTTTAGCTGACTCAGTTCAGAATGGTTTGGGAGGCCTCAGGAAACTCACATCATGGTGGAAGGGGAAGCAAACAGGTCTTTCTTCACATGGCAGCAGCAAGGAGAAGTGCCAAGCAAAAGGAGGAAAAGCCCCTTATAAAACCATCAGATCTCATAAGAACTCACTATCACGAGAACAGCATGAGGGTAACTGCTCCCATGATTACATTACCCACCAGCTCCTTCCCGCCACATGTGGGGATTATAGGAACTATAATTCAAGATAAGATTTGGGGTGGGGACACAGCCAAACCCTATTAGAGGATGCGCTAGGGGCGCACAGAGGGAGTAGGCTATGAAGGACATGTAGTACCCACATCTCTAGGCCTGCAGGTGCTTTTCAGACAGGAATAAGAGGAACATGGTAACATCCCAGTGTGGCCTGGCCAGCAGGTGTCAGTGTGGCAGGGGAGGGCCAGGGGATCCTGTGTCTATCCCAACACCAAGGTGCTTCTCCATAACCACTCCTACCCCCCCAAAATTGGCTGAGATTAAGTTTTTGCAAACTGGCAAAATGAGTGTTTGAAATAAAAATTTCCTGTGGACTAAGTTTTATACATGCTACAATATATTATCTCATTTAATCCTAACATTGTCATTCAGAAAGGGTTATTGTTCCTATTTATAGACAATATCAAACAAAACACAAACCTTACAGGTGATTTGATAATTCCTGTAATTCAAGGAATACATAATGAGCTGCTGGTAAATGCTGGATACTGGAATGACCAGTTGTAATAGTTTTCTATTGCCACATAAGGTTGACCATACTTTAACAGCTGAAAACAACACTCCTTTGTCAGTTCACAGTTCTGTTGGTCTGATGTCTAGCATGGTGTGACTAGGTTCTCTGCTCAGGGTGTGACAGGGCTTAAATCAAGGTGTTAAGCAACTGGGATGAGTCTTTGTATGGAGGCTCTGGGAAAGAATATGCTTCCACATTCATTCTTATTGGCACAATTCAGATCCTTGTGGTTGTAGGACTGAGATCCCCATTTCCTTGCCATCATCCAGAAGTCACTCTCAGAGCCTAGAGTCTGTTCCCATGCCTTGCCCTGTGGCTGCCTTCATTTTCAAGCTTTGACCCTCTTCCTCATCTGCAACCAGCTGGAGAAAGCTCTCTGTCCTAAAGGGCTCCTGTGATTAGGTCAGGCCCCTGTTTTAGGGTCAATTAGTTTGGGACCTTAATTAAATCTGCAAAATTCTTTCACAGCAGCACCTAGATGGGTGTTTGCTTGAATAACTGGGAGGTAGTATGTGTGCACTGGGTGCTGGGTATCTGGGAGGACCACCTTAGAATTCTGTCTACCACGCTATTTTAGAGGACAATGGTGAACAAGATAGATGAGGTGGGTTTTGCATTCCAACTGTGGAGAGAGACTATAAACAAGCATACAAAGGAATAAGTTAATTCCAGGCCATGGCCAGTATGTTAGGCTGTTTTCGCATTGCTATAAAGAAATACCTGAGACTGGGTAATTTATAAATAAAAGAGGTTTGATTGGTTCACGGTTATGCAGGCAGTACAAGCATGGTACTGACCCCGCTAGGCTTCTGGGGAAGCCTCAGGGAGCTTTTACTCATGATTGAAGACGAAGTGGGAGCAGGCACGGTCATGGTGATCATGGTGAAAGCAGGAGCAAGACAGACAGTTGGGGGAAAGAGGTGCCACATGCTTTTTAAACAAATCATAGTGAAAGCAGGAGCAAGACAGAGAGTTGGGGGAAAGAGGTACCACATGCTTTTTAAACAAATGTTTATTTCAATAGTTTTTTGGGCAGCAGGTAATGTTTGGTTACACGAAATAAGCTCTTTAGTGGTGATTTCTGAGATTTTGGTACACCCATCACCCAAACAGTGTACACTGTACCCAATGTGTAGTCTTATCCCTTATTTACACCCTGTTCCCCCAAGTCCCTAAAGTCCAATGTAACATTCTTAAGCCTTTGCATCCTCATAGCTTAGCTTCCACATATGAGTGTGGACATACACTGTTTGGTGTTCCATTCCTGAATTACTTCACTTGGAAAAATGGTCTCCATTTCCATCCAGGATGCTGTGAATGCCCATTTTCTAATTTTTTTTTTTTTTTTCTTTGAGAGATGCCACACGCTTTTTAAAGACCAGATCTTCCCTATTGTGAAGACAGCACCAAACCGTGAGGGATCTGCCCCCATGACCCAAACACCTCCCACCAGGTCCCACCTCCAGCGTGGAGGATTACAACTTAACATGAGATTTGGGTGGGGACAAATATCTAACCTGTATCATTCTGTCCCTGGACCTCCCAGATCTCATATCCTTCTCACATTGCAAAATACAATCATGCCTTCCCAATAATCCCAAAAGTCTTAATTCATTCCAGCATTAACTCAAACCCAAGCCACATCTGGAGATGAGTTCCTTACACTTATAAGCTTGTAAAATCAAAACAAGTTGGGAATTACAATTCAATATAAGATTTGGGTGGCGACAGATATCCAAACTCTGTCAGCCAGTGCCATGAAGGCGATGCCGTAGGTCTTCAGAAGGCATCAGCTGCTTTTTCATGAAGGGGGAGAACCCACAGTAGATTGGTCCTTGCTCCTCCTCCTTGTCCCCTGGAAACAGGTGCTGGGACACACCAAGGTCATCCAGTGAGTTGAAGCTGCATTACAACTAAAGTCTCCCAAGCCTGGGCATTTCTAGTGCTGCCTCCTGGGGCTGGGGCTCACCTGCACCCACCATCTGCTCTCACAGGCAACCAGGCTCCTGGAAGAACTCAGATCTCAGAGCAAGGACACTTGCTGTGCCCCGTCTGACCCAGGCCAGAGGTGGCAAGCAGAGAGGCTAGGAATGGGAGTACTCCATCATATCTGACAGGTGGACTTTAGGGCACCATGATCTAAGGGAATTCAATTTTGAGAGGAAAGCTATGCCCGGCAGCCGAGCCTTCAGTTGTCAGCCTTCCCTGACCCCTGCCCTCCCTATTGCTCCCCCCCATGACCTCCGTGTCCCCCACCCCTGGCCCCAGGCATTTCTGTGAGCCAGCTCCTGAACATACAAAGTTCCCAGGGTGTGAACAGTATTTCCACACCACTTTGGCACTGCTGCAGCTATAGGAGGTAAGAGCTCCTGTCACCCACCAAGGAGACAAGAGCAGGACTTGCAAGGAGAAGGTGTGGTTGGGATCAGAACAATGGCTCTGTCCTCTATTGGAACTCTCAAAGATTTTTTGGGAGAAAGTTATAGATGCACATATACGATTCTGGCAATGGGAGCACCAGATTTCTGAACAGATTCGACTTTTTGAATGAAGGTTCAGATGATAGCCATTATTTTAAAAGTCAAAGATCCATCAGCAAAGGAGCTTTGGGTCTCTGTGTGCCTACAGGACCCCTGGAACACTCTGCTTGCTACTAAGTGAGCAAATGTTGGGGAGGAGAAGAGAGTCCATGACCTCAAGGAGCTCTGGATATGTAGAAAGGGATGGGCTGCAGCCTCTGAAATTATTAGAGACCAGTCAGTCAGTCCTGTCAGCTACATCTTCAAAACCTATCCCAGTTCTGGCCTCCTCTACATGTCTACTGCTACCCTCTTGACCTGAGCCACCTGCAGAAGCTTTCTGAATGAGCTCTGTGCTCCTCTACAACTGACGTATATGTTCTCCATACAGCAGCCATGGAATATATAAAACAGAGATATACCTACACTTAAAGGCTTCTCATGGCTTCCTTCCACGCTTGGAATACAACCAACATTTGTTAGGTCTATTTGGGGAACGTGGGCATCTTAGCCATATTGAGTTTTCCAATCCCTGAGCATTGTATCTCTGTTGATTTAGGTATTCCTTCATTGCTTCTGCAGTGTTCTTAGGCATGTTGGGTATTATTTACATATAGCGAAATTCTTTCTTCTTAGGTATACAGTTTGAATTTTGACAAACGTATACAGTTGTATAACCACCACGAGGTCAGGAGATCAAGACCATTCTGGTCAACATGGTGAAACCCTGTCTCTACTAAAAATACAAAAATTAGCCAGGTGTGGTGGTGGGCGCCTGTAGCCCCAGCTACTTGGGAGGCTGAGGCAGGAGAATCACTTGAACCTGGGAGGCAGAGGTTGCAGTGAGCTGAGATTGTGCCACTGCACTCCAGCCTGGGCAAGAGCATTATTTCAAAGTTTTCCCCCCTTTTTTAGTACATCCTTTCCTCTCCTTTCGAGTCCTATAGTTGTGCCTTTTCCTGGATGCCATATAAGTGGACTCATAGTGGGTAGCCTTCTGTGTTTTGCTGCGTTTGCTTTGTATAATGCTGTTGATGCTTATCTATGCTTTATATGCATGAGTAGTTAATATTTTTTAGGGTTGAGTGGAATTTCACTGTAAGAATAGGTCACAATTTATTCATCTTTGGATGGACACTTCAGCTGTTTCCAGTTTTTAAGCTATAACACATACAAGTACATGACTTGAGTACAAGACTTGTGACAACAAGTGTTTTCATTTCTCTTGGGTAAATACCTAGAAGCAAAATTGCTGGGTATTATGGTAAGTGTTTAACATTATGAAAATGTCTTCCAATGTGCTGTACTATTTTTTCATTCTCACAAGCAATGTTTGTGAGTTCCAGTTGTTGAACATTCTTGCTGGCACTTTGTGTTGTCCAGCTTTTGTTTTTTGTGATCCACTGCAGTAGGTGTGTTGTATGCCTCATTTCCCTACAGACTGATGATACTGAGCTGCTTTTTCTGTATCCCTTTATTGGGAAAAGTCTCTTCAAATATTTTGCCTTTTGCCCATTTTTTGTGTACATAGTTTATCTTATTGAATTATAAGTGTTCTTTTATGTATCTTGGGTTAAGTCCTTTATCACATATACATTCCACAAATATTTTTTCCAGTCTGTTTTCTTTGAGAATTTGTATAGTTTTAATTTTTATGGTTAGAGCTATCATCCGTTTCAAGTTGATTTTTGTTAATGTTGTGAGAAAAGAGTTAAGTTTGGTGACGGGGAGTGGTTGGTTTTTGCAAATGGATAGGCAGTTGTTGCCAGCACCATTTATTGAATAGGCTATTCTTTTTCCAATGAATTGCCACAGCAACTTCATTTAAAAAATCAATTGAGCATATATGTGTGGACCTATTTCTGTACTCTCTTCTGTTCCATTGATTTATATCTCTGTCTTCACACTCATGCCACATGGTCTTGACTGCTGTAGCTTTAGAGCAGGTCTTGAAACCGCATGGTAAGAATGTTCCAACTTTGTTCTCTTTCAAAATTATTTTGACTGTTGTAGGTCCTTTGCAATTGCATATAAATTTTATACTCAACTTGTGAATCTCTACCAGAAACATCCTGTTGGGATTTTTATTGAAATTGTATTGAATCTATAGCCCTGTATCTATTAAGTTGAACCTGTAGTTAAAAACATGCCCACAAACAAAAACTGTAGGTCAGCATAGCTTCACTGATGAAATTTACCAAACATTAAAGAAGTCATACCAATTCTACACAAGCTCTTCTAGATTATAAAAGAGAATGGAACACTTCCCAGCTCATTAAATGAGAGACAACATCCTGACTTTTAAGCCTGAGACCATAAACGTTACAAGAAAAAGAAAACAAAAGGTTGATATCCCTCATCGGAGACACAAACATTCTTAACAAAATTTTAGCAAATGTCATCTTGTCCTAGCTGTAAGCTTTCCTTCCAAGATATCCTGAAAGAGCTACATATTTATAGCAACACAAATTCTCTCAGTCTCCTGGGGCAGCTGGAGCCCCTAGGTCAGTTGCTTCCAGCTGCAAGCAGTCCATTTACCTGGTGTGCCCCTAGGTGCAAAAGGTTAGGAAGCACTGCCTGGATCTCATGGTCTGTCACTTCAGTCCCTCTGGCTTTTGTTCTAAACTGTCTTGCTCTCAACCCTCATAGTTTCCCTTGTGCCTGCCCACCAGTCCCCCAGCCCATCTATTCACCTTCAGTCTGATGTCTCTGCTGCTTCCCACTACTGAGCACTGGTTAGGAAACCTGGTTTATGTTTATATAGGGAGACAGACAGGGTCTTGCTCTGTTGCCCAGGCTGGAGTGCAGTAGCACAGTCCTAGTTCACTGCATCCTCAAACTCAAACAATCCTCCCACCTCAGTCTCCTAAGTAGCTGGGATTATAGGCAGACCACCATGCCCAGCAGGGCATCACTTCTTATGTGGGTCATGGTTACCAACCTTGACTAGCCCTTGGTGCTAGGCAAGATTTCCATGGGTCTCAGCCAATGACCCCTCACATTTTCCTCGGTTATTTTTCTATTCTCAATTGCTTTTTAACAAAACCTCCTCTCCAACTGCAGCACCCTTTCTTCTCAGAAAACCTTACTTGGTACTTTACTGAAAAGAAAAATGGAGGCCATCAGATAATAACGTTCTTAGCTATTTTCTCAGCCAGCCACAAGTTCATCAGTGTTGGCGTATATGTGAGGAATGATTCTCCATGAACCCCTCAAGTCATTAGATGTCTAAGCACCAACAGCCAATTAGATTTAGACTGTTTTCCCAAGAATGTTAGGATAAGCAAGAGCCTTGGAAAGATAGAAATGTGGTTACATTACAAATTAGTAAAAGTAGAGATGTCTCCCTTGCCCCCTCAGGGCAGATTTGTTTATATTTCTGAGTAACAAAGATATCTCTTTCTGGAAAGGAGGATGGGCAGGTTTTCCGGAAACCCTCATTAGGAGATCAGGGCTTCCTAGTCTCAGGCTCCTTCCCCACAATGCAACCCACCACATGTGCCTGCAACACTTAGCCCTGATCATGTTGCCCTGTAAGAATTGGGATTTGGGGAACTGGTGCCAGATGCTACTCTGCCTACTACTGTTGCTGAGAGTAATCATCTGTTTTCTGCCTTTGACCCAGAAGCCTGTGTTTTCTGCCAGTATTTATGAAATGTGGCAAGCTGTCTTGTTAACTTGCATATAGGACAGAATCTTAGACCCTCATAGCTCCAGACTTGGCATATACTCTTTGCACCTGCCCTTCAGCCTCAGGAGAGTTCTGGTCCCTCCTCCTTTACAAGGCTAGTCCCTTCTCTGGGCTTTTGGTTCCATCATTTCTCATCTCTTCAGGGACCTGTTCCATTGACAGTCACTCCTGTCTTGCTTTCCCCTACCATCATGCTAAACATCATCAAGTCTCTCCCAATTAAAAACAAACATGTCCTCCCTCCAGCTACCATTCTTCCTGTCTCCTTACTAGCAAGCTTCTTAAAAGATAAGTCTCCCCTTGATGTCATTTCCTACCTACCATTCATTCCCCAGCTCACTGCAGTCTGGTAAGTCTCCTTCACCTGGGTCTACCACAAAAATTTCCCGCTATATTGCCTAATACAATCAATGTTTTATGTGATAATCCTACTTGTTAGTGACATTTGACAAACATGCTTCTTGATTTGTCCCCTGGATGTTGTGACACGTCTCTCAGTTTATCTCCTTTTCATTTTCTTTCATGGGTTCACTTTTCTTCCTCACCTTAAGCATCCATGAGGCTTAGTACTTCACCCTTTGCCTCCTACTCTTCTCACACCCTTGCTCTCTGGGGACTCTCATCCAAACTTATCTGAATCCATAGCTACCCTCACCCTCAGTAAGCAGATAAATCCCAAATTTACATTTCCATTCCCAGCTGCAGACCCATATACTCAACTGCTTCCTGATCATTCCCATTTGGATGCTCCAGATTGGACTCACTGCTTTTTCCCACACCTGTTCCTTGCTTGCCCTCTCATACCCATCTTAGTGACGCCCAGAGCCCTGCCAGTCTGGAGACAAGAGACATCAGCATCATCTTCCATGCCCTCATTTCACTTTTTTCCATACTTAATCCTGAAGATTTACCCTTCACATGTGCCTTGAATTCGTGTCTTCCTCTCTATCTGCACAGTCATACTTTAAGAGTTGGGAGCTAAATGCTCTCTGTTTCTTCCCCTCCAAAAATGTGGTCCCGTCCAGCACTGCTTCAAATTCTTCAAAGTTTGATGGTGTGATGATTAATTGTATGTGTCAGCTTGAGTGGGTTACAGGTTGCCCAGATATTTAGTTATACATTATTTCTGGATGAGTCTGTGAAGGTGTTTCTGGAAGAGAATAAAGTTTGAATCGGTAGACTGAGTAAAGCAGATTGTCCTCCCCAGTGTGGGTGGGCCTCATCCAAGCTGTTAAAAGCCTGAATGGAAGAAAGGCCTGAGTAAGGGAGAATTCTTTCTGCCTGTCTTTGAGCTGCAATATCAATCTTTTACTGCCTTTAGACTTGGACTCGAAGTAGAACTTATACCATTAGCTCTCCTGGTTCTCAGGCCTTTGGACATAGACTGAAACTACACCAATGGCTCTCCTGGGTCTCCAGCTTGCCAACTGTAGATCTTGGACTTCTCAGCCTCCATAATCATATGAACCAATACCTTATAGTAAATCTCTCTAGATAAATAGATCAATAATCTCTCACTTTCTCTCCCTCTCCCCTTCCCCCCCACCCCGCCCCTTTTCTCTCCCGGCTGCTTCCCCTACCCGCATTGGTTCCATTTCTCTGGAGAACTCAGACTGATACTAATACAGATGGGCTTTCTATACATCCACACATTTCATATTAACATGCAAAGCCCTTTGCGTGTGATCTCTCCAGCATCTTCCCTCTAGTCTCATTGCCTCCCCTTCACAAAGGCCCTCACCAGATCTATGGAACCCCTTCCAGTTACCCTGTGTGCCAGGCTTCTCTGCCATTGGACGTGATATTCTTTTTACTGGGGCTGCTCTTCCATTCTTCCTTTACTGCCTTCCACCCATACTTCAAATCTCAGGTCAGGAGTACACATTAAGCCTTTTGAAACCCTCTGATCTATTGCCCCTCAACCAAGTCCCAAAGTTCTGTGCCCTTCTCTGATGTTTCTCATACTTGGAATTCATGGTTGATTCATCTTTGCCACTCTCAACATTGAAACTTCCTTGATGATGTGAATTTTGTCTCAATTTTTTCTATCCCCTGCTCCTAGAACAGTTATTGACTCATATCAAATGGTTTTAGTTATTGGTTTAATGAAAAAAAATAGAGGTCACAGCCATGCCCAGAGCCAACCTGGAGCCCAGCAAAGGAGATAGGAAGAGGTCACATTGGTGTCCCTTCCTCTGGTCCCTTACACTTCAAATCCATCTTCCACACTGCCATGGAGTTGGTATTCATAAAAAGCAGTGGGCTTCTAAGTTGGCCCCTCTGGGTGGGCTCTGCTAATTGGAGACCATTTGAATGACAGACTCTTGGAAGCTGAAATCGCTCCATCCTCCGGCACCGACTCATGATTCCTTAATAATCTGACTAGGGCTGCCCTGCCAGTCCTCTAATTATCCCCATATTTGCCTGAGTCTTTTAGGGGCCCAGTTTGAGCTAGAGCTGATGCCCAAATCCTACAGGAGATGCAGTGTGACCAGCCGTGACCCCTGCCACATGCAGATAAGGCACTGACACTTGCGACACTGTGTCACTTGCTCACAGCACCCTCACCCCCAACAGCAAGCTATCTTTCTCCTGTGCTAGCCAATCTCCTCACCCGCTTTGCCCCCTCTGCCCCTACCTTCAACCAGCAAGGTTTCCCAAGTCCTCTGAGCAGCCGCTTGCCTTATAATCAATAACAAACAAAGTAGCCCAAGATGGCCGTCCTTGGGCTGACTAGATATTGAAAGAGAAACAGTTTATAGTGAAATATTTCTGTATTTCAACACCATTACATTTCTGGCTCTGAATTACATTGCCAATACCTTTTCATATAGTTCAATTCCAATGAGCAATACATTTCTTTTCCCCAGATGCGTTTTTAGATGAATTTTCTGGAAGGCTACACCTCTTATCCCAAGTGCATTGCATGCACCTAAATAAATCTCAATTTGTATAATCCCAACATCACAAAATAACTCTGTTGCATGAAAAAGACTTTGAGACAGGCAGGGAAGCAAAGTCGAGCAGGGTTCCTGTGATTTCAAACTGGTGACCATACTTCCCGGATAGTCCTGTTGTCCCAGCTTGACTACGAAGACTGTCTCACTGTCAGTACTGTACTGTAAACCTTTAAGGCCTCCTCCCAATCACCTTCCCAACGTCCCTTCATCATCTGAGGGTCACCAATCTGAAGACACAGTTTCACTTGTGGCCATGAAGGTAGGCTAATTCTTGCGGACTCCCTCAGTTCATACCACCTCCTTGTAGATTCCCAAACAAGGGAGGTCCTTGAAAGTGTCCGTGCTGGAATTGCTTTGGACAAATGAAACAATGGATAGGACAGGTCCTTGAAATTTCACTCAAGCTGCTCTGGTGTAAAATATTCCAGTGACTGTTATTATTATGACTAGCATGAAAACAGCTATAAAGTACCTTCATAAGGCAAATATGTTCCAAAAAATCCAAACTATGATGTAAATGAAAGGAAAGGGTCCAAGAAAAAGTGCATCGGCCACTTCCCTCTCCAACTCCTTGGTTCTCTGCCTCCCAGCACTCACAGAATATTCGTTCCCACTGCGAGCGGTGCTGCTGTCCTCCTCTCCTGGGCTTCCAGGCGCCCAGAGGCATGTGGCAAAAGAGGAGCTGTGAGCCCGAGGGTTGATCACATTAGACCAACACATACTGAAGGCCAGAGCTGCTTCAGGGAGCTTAGAATTTAGGAAGCTGAAAGCAAATCCTAGAAGTGTGGAGGTTAGAGGAGAAAAGATGGTGGAAGAAGTTTCCAGAATGACATTGAGCACTGGAAGGGTAAAAAGTATTCCACATCTCTCAGAGAACTAAGCCAGATGGCTTTCCTGTTACTGGTTCTATTTTTCTCAAACTTTAGCAGATTTTGCTTTGGAATAAATAAGCAGATGTCAATTGCCAACAAGCCATTATCAATGCCTTTGCCTTTGTGCAATGCAAATCTCCCTCTTCTTATTCCCCAGGCTGAGGCCGCGTTCCAGATGACCAGCCTTGAGCATCCCCTCTGCCCACCCCACCTGCCTCCCGGAGAGGTGGATATGATAATGAGGTAGTACAATTCCTCTGGACACGTGAAATTGTGGCATTGCTCTCCTGGACTTGCTGTGAGGCCCTTATTCATTTCCAGTCTCTTGGGGAACTCTAAGCCCAAAAGAAAGATTTATTTTTTTAACCTCATCATCTGAGTTGTTAAAAAGTATTTCCAAACTATTATAGATAGAAAATATCCCATCCATAAGAGATATAAAATTACCAATTTCCTCCCTTTAAAAATATGCTTCAGAGGGACAGAGCGAGTGCAAATCAATCAAGAGAGCACAACATGGTTCTCTGCTCAGAGCCTGAGTGTGCACTGAGCTGGCAATGGGCCTCTGGATGTGCCCCAGACAGACCTCATTTGTTTCTTTTATCTCCAGCATCGAGACTCCGGGCTTATTTTGTACTTTTTCACTGTCAAATTCTTGGCAGGAAAAATTCTGAAAAAAGATCTTTAAAGCAGGCATGGTAATGCGTCACCCAGAGGAGGCTCAGGGGTCACAGCAAGGCAACAATCAGTGGGTTTTGAGTGAAACAGCCTTGTATTTGAGTGTTAGTGAAAACAGTATCATTAGTTTTTAAATCTCAAGACCAGACGTTCCTGACCTGACCACTGTCATGTTTAGTGTGTAGTCTGACACTTGACAGCAGCTCATAAGGATGAGAAGCTCATTCTCATGTGAAGCTGATCAGTCCAGCACATAGAAGTCGAGTAGCTGGAGAACCGGAGAGGCTGTTCTGAGCACCATCCTCCGGGCATGTCTAAGAGCCCTATTTATTGTAGAAGCTGAGAGGCACTGGGGTGGGTATGTGTGCGGCTGTCCTGAGAAAGGAAGTGGAATCCTACAGCATCACAGCATGTGGGGGTGAAGCGTCCTTGGGGGTAACAGCCAGGGTTCCCTAGATGCCAGTCATTTGCATTTGGCCCTGACACTGCCCCTGTAGCCGCAGATCACCTGGACTGGTGTTTATTTACTCCTGGAACAAAATTCATTTTGTTTATTATAAATGAAAATTATCCCTTTGGTTTGATGGGCTAGTTGCAATTTTTTATTACCACATATCAAAATAAATGCACACCTATAAAACTGATGTACCACCTGAATCATCTCCAGGAACACCCAGTAGCTCACATACCACTTTGAAGAAATATTGGGTATGGCCGGAAGGCCGCACCAATAGTAATGGATGCCGTCAGCTTTCTTCAATTCTCGATGTCTTCCCTTCAGCTGGATACTGCCTGGCTGGCTGTGCTAGGCAAAAACATTCACTTTTCAGTGTCTGACTGAAAGATATCAACTCTAGTTTAATACTGCTGATTTCATGGGAAAATCAATGGACTGTTTTTTCATACATGATTTGGAAAGACACACTATCAAAGTGTGTGTGTGTTGGGAGTAATACAAATGGGTTTGTATTGGTAGAAGTTTAGTTCAGACAACCCAGAATGGGTAGATGAAGAAACTAAGTTTTAGAGAACTCCAGGAACACACAACAGGTGAGAGGCCTGAAGCACATGGGCTCTAATGCCTGGCCACACACACCCCTTTCCTCTGTGTCACCGGCTCCTGCCACTTCCCTCTCCCCCTCTCCAGGGCCAGTTGCTCTTGGAAACATCTGCATTAAATGGATGACCACAGCTCTTCCCAAGGAGCGGCGGTACAAGGCCGGGAAACGGGCTCGTCACACTGGGATGATGAAAATGCTGGCATCTGTGTCCAGTGTGAGTGGTTAGGGAGCTATGTGCGGGGACCGTGAGGCTCTTTCTTACTCTTTGTCCTCATTTAGGGCCAGGTGAGGGCCTGGATGATAGAAATTGTTGGATAAAAATGTGTGGAATAAGTGAGTGGAAGGGTGAGTAAATTAAACGGAAAGGGCCTCCCATGTGTCGTCTCCCCTCCTCATGGGACCCATCTTCCCTAAACAACAAAGCTAGCGTTGCCCCCCATTTCTTCCCAGAGCAAATGTCTTCTGAGGCCGGCACAGAAGTAGAGCCAGGAGTTTTAACATTGCCACACAGGCCACAGTTGACACACCTGGGCATATTTAGCATGGAGAAGAGAACTCTTCAAGGGGACATGCCACTTTCCCAGGCTGCAGCAGACATAAGCTAAGATGACCACCGTGAGTCGTGCCCCTGTCCGATAACCCTGTCTATAATGCTGTGGGTGGAACCTGCGACTGGCTTTTATTCAATGAAATATGGCAAAATCGGTGGATGCCCCTCCATTGATTAGGCTACTTCCTCTGGCAAATGCGCTCCTATGATTGTATCTCACTCTGGCACTGTCCTCCCAGACTAGACAGAAACGCTGCTGCTGGCTCTGAAGGAGCAAGCTGCTGTCTGCCACACAAACTGCGGTGGAGGGGGTTGCATGACAGGAAATGGGGTGGTCCCTGGCCAACAGCCAGCAGTGAAACTGGACCTCGGTGCTACACGTGGAAGAAGACGAATTCTGCCCACGACGAGAGGCTGTGTTTTGAGCCTCTTATGACGCTGCAGCCCTGCTGACTCCAGCATTGCTGCCCAGTCAGCCCCTAGAGAGGAGGCCCTAGCTAAGCTGTGTCTCCTGCTGGAAACAATGTTTGGAACTTAGAAACAACAAATAGATGTTGTTTACTGCCTCTAGATTTGAGGTGATTGTTATACGGCAACAGAAAACTAATGCCAAGGCTTTCTCTAGGCCACATCCTGTGCTAATCATTTAAAAATGGATCATCTCACTTAATTTTCACAAGAGCCATAAGAAGTAGGCACCACAATTTCACTGGTTTTACCAATGTGGAAGTCAGTGACAGATTTGAGCCCCGGTAAACTTCAGAAAACAAAATACGTATGACTAGGCCGATGGTTTCCAAACTGTGCACTGAGCTCCCCACTGAACCCCCAGGGTCCGCAGAAACTCACAGGCACCTCCATGGAACATTTCAAATCTTTGAGGAAAACCTCTATTGTGTATTGTGTGAATGACTAGCACAATGTGGTTTAGTTTCAACATTAAACCTTACTACATTCTATTTGATGAGATCATATCTTTGTAAAACTGGGTTTTCAGTGGTTGCTGCAATACAAAGCAAGTATCAAATACAAATCAATGTGGAACAGGAAATTGGGGTGGTTCAATCTGATCCCAAAGTTTGAGAAACTGTGCAGGGCCCAACGTGCACACATCACCATTAATAAGTAACTGGTTATTTAGGAACAAAACCAAAATATTTTTTCTTGCAATTTATGTGTGTTGTTATATCAAATAGCTACTAAGTTGTTAGAAGATAAATTTCCACTGAGCCTCTGTCCAGCCAATCCCTGAGAGTCTCCACTTAGAGCTCAGCACTGAGACTCTCTCTTCTTCCCACAGCCAGGCATTCTTAGGGAACCTGGAACTCGAGGATCTGGGCATTGGAGGTGGAATATCCATATTAGCCCAATGGTAGACTAATGCACTGCCATAAAAAAAGAGGCCCCAACCACGGTGGGTTTAACATGTTTCTCTTATTTACCTCCTTGAGAACACAGGAGTGTAATCCAGGGTTGGAGGAGAGCTCTCTGCCATTTCCAACATGTGGTTTCCATCCCTGTCCCCTGTCCAGGGAAGCTTCTCTGCTTGTAGCCATCTCCCAGCCAGCAGGAGGAAGGCAAAGGGACACACGGAGTGCAAGCAGCTTCCACTTGAAAGGCAAGACCACTCACGTCTCACATCCTGCTGGCTCCGACTCAGTTTTATGGCCCAACCCCACTGCAAGGAAGGCTGGGAAATGTAGTCTTTCATATGTTTAGCTATAACTAGAAGACTCTATTTCTGAAGTGAAGAAGGAGAGAATGGATATTGTATTAGTGTGCTGGGGCTGCCATAACAAAATACTACAGGTTGGGTGGCTTAAATGGTAGAAATTTATTTTCTCACAGTTCTGGAGGCTGGGAAGTCCAAGATCCAGGGGTCAGCAGGTTGGTTTCTTCTGAGGCCTCTCTTCTTGGCTGTCTTCGTGTTCACATGGCATTCTTTTTCTATGCATGTCTGTGTCCAGATTTTCTCTTCTGAGAAGGACATCAGTCATATTGGATTAGGGTTTACTCTCATTACCTCATTTTAACCAAATTGCCTCTTTTAAAACACTGTCTTCAAAAATAGTCACATTCTGTGGAATCAGAGGTTAGGACTTTAACATATGAATTTATAAGGGGCATAATTCAGGTCATAACAGATATTGAAGGATAATTCTCAGTCTTCCACAAGTGCCAAGGCCCAGAACCTCACAGATACCCAGCCTGTAGCGATCACAGCAGAAGCCGAGAGGAGGAAATGAGAGGCAGGGAATATTCAAAGGCACCTGTGTCAATCCCTCAGTTCATTCTAGTATCAGGTAAAGGAGCTTAGAAAAATGAGTACTAGAGATTTAGAGATTAGGAAGCCCACCTAAACCTCTTCAAACTCAAAAATCTGAAAAACCTACTTGGAATACAGTGTAACTGTGGGTAGGATTTTGCCTGAAAGTCACCAAGGACAGAGTCTGTGTCTGCCAGTTTTCCAGCCCTGACATTATGTGGTGTGATGGCCTTTGGAAGGGCTGATGATGTTATAGGTCACAGGCTTTTTGGCTCCTCATGTAATGAAAATTAACATGGGGCCAAGCAGATGTCCCAGACAAGGCTTTTATTTCAGGGCTTGTGTCTGAGCACAAGGAAGACAGTGGCGGTGCAAGGATCCTCTGGCAGATTCTCAAAAAAGCCAGTAGGGATCTTTTGATTAGGCAAAGTGCAGGAATTGACTTTGGGGTAGGGTGTACCGGCTGGGGTGGGGGGTAGGGTATGCAGGTCAGCATACTGGGCTGCAATGGTTATCTTCAGTAATGGGCCACCTGATGGTCTGGCCGGCAGCACCAAGGCTGTAAGGCAATTGTTTAGCATTCCTTCCCTAGGTGAAACACTCCACGACTTTGGTTTGATATTTGGATTTTCTAAGGCCAGTTTCTGGAATTCTTTTAGGTAAGAGGCCTGGTTAAACATGGCATCAGTGAGGCAGTGGTGTGGATTTTGTGATAAGTGGGGATATGTGAAAGAATGTTCTAGCAGGGGTGACCTGAAGCTAAACCCCATCCTACCTTGTCTCAAAGATAACTCATCTGTTACTGATGGCTACGTACGGTTCCTTGAACGGAGACAAATTGGATGACATTTACAAGCATTTTGAAGAGGAAATCTCTGGGCAAAGTTGAGGAAGGAGAGAGGAAACATTTATGGAGCACTTGTGGGTGATTGATCCACTGGGCACCTTTACACACATTGCTGCTAATTAAAGTACATATCAATAGGATAGTTGTTATCTTTATTTTGCTGATGGAGGATCCAAGGCTCAGAGATACTGTGTTATTTTTTCAATGCTTCATGGTGTGTGGAAGAGCCAGGATTTGAACTTGGGTTCATTTGATGCTGGAGCTCATGTGCTTTTTATTTTTTAATTTCTTATTTTCTGATCCCTTGCTCATCCCCTTCATGTGCTTTTACCATGCCCTGCTGTTTCATTTATGTTGAGGTGAAAATAATTGATAGCAGAACTTCCCTGATAGAAGACGTTGCTAAGATAGACAAAGAATCAGAGTGGCAGGCTTCAAAAGTCCTGGGAAGGGTTCAAGAGAACGAAAGAGTGGGAAGGGCTACTGCCTGCCTCTCTTGGCAAAATTCTGTTTTGCCCAGAGCTAGCACTGAGGGTGCTGAGACTTGGCTGTGCTTTCTTTTCTTTTCTTTTCTTTTTTTTTTAATAAAAGCTATTTATTTTCTTATAAAAACATCAACATCTACAACAAAATCATTGTATAGCTAGAGACTATGTAAAGAAATTGATAGGCTAAGAGAAAACATTTTTAACATAAGAAAAAGGTTTACTATTCTATCTTCAGTACATATGAAATATGTATGCTATATATCAGGCACTGTCCTTAGTTGTGAGGATATTGAACTGAACGAAACTGATTAACTTTCCTGACTTCTATGCCCTTAAACATTAACAGATTAAATAGTTCTTAAAATTAATTTTAAAAAAGAGATAACCCAAAGGAAAATTGGCAAATCGCAGAAGAAATGAATATGACTAAAGGTAAAGATATGAAAATGCAAACAAAATATGGATATATCATTTCTTTTACATAGATTGGCAGAAATGAAAGGAATGATAACATGTAGGGTAGGCCAAAAGTATAAGGCTTTAGGCTCCCACAGCTGTGCTTTCTTGAGAGCCAAGGCTTTCCCAACCTGGCTGAACAGGGAGGCTGGGACAGAATGGTGCATCCTCTATAGCAGCTGTCCTCAACATTTTAGACACCAGGGACTGGTTTCATGGAAGACAATTTTTCCATGGACAAGGGACAAGGTAGGGGGATCGTTTTGGGATGATAATTCAAGTGCATTACATTTACTGTATACTTTATTATTATTACATTGTAACATATATAATGGAATAATTGTACAACTCACCATAATATATGCAGGAATCAGCGGGAACCCTGAGCTTGTTTTCCTGCAACTAAACAGTCCCTTCTGAAGGTGGTGGGAGATCATCAGGCATTAGATTTTCATAAGGAGTGTGTAACCTAGATCCCTGGCATGCACAGTTCGGAATACGGTTTGCATGTCTATGAGATCTAATGCCTCCACTGATCTGACAGGAGGTGGCGCTCAGGTGGGAATGCAAGCAATGGGGAGCAGCTATAAATATACATGAAGCTGCCCTCACCTGCCACTCACCTCCTGCTGTGTGGCTCAGTTACTAATAGGCCACGGATCAGAACTGCTCTGTGGCCCAGGAATTGGGGACTTTTGCTCTATGGCAATCCACAGGCTGACAGCCAGAGAAGTGCTGGCTTCAGCTGGGTACAGGAGGACCCCCGCCCCACTTGCAGTCTGGGTGCTGCAGAGAGAGGCTTTGTCCCACAGCATGTGGGGCAGCCCCGTCATGTGTGTAGAACAATCTCCAGAGCAGCCCTCGTCATTTTTGTTCACATTCTTTAATTCCTTTCCTTGCTTCCAGTGATTTCTCTCCCCCTGTGTTTCCCACATGGGCGCCGGCTCTCCCAGAGCCCAGGCTCAGCTCCAGGAAAGAGGAAGCAGAAGACTGGGGCTGGTTCCGGCAAGGCTCACTGATTAATTTCAAACATCTCACCCCTCCCAACATGCTCGTTTCTAAGCCCAGCCTCCTCTTAACGTTCTTTCTATTTCTGTATTTTCCTGGCTGCCTTCCATGGAGATTCGGATTTCATTAGTGATGTGAGCTGATAAAGACAGACAGCACATCCACAATTTTAAATTCGCTGCTCTAATTTAATCTGTCCTTTGATGTTTCTGCTTTACGGGCAGCATAATCAGTTGGGTTTTCTTGGCTGCTGTTCATAGCTCTAATTTTTAGCTCTGGGGTCAATGTCTTTGCCCTTCCTTGGCCTTCCCCCAGAGTAATTGGTCTCAACAAGCATTCCATCCACCTGAGAAAAATGCTTTCTCTCTCATCTTATAGTCTCATAAATTCCTAACCTCTCGTTCCATTATATGCTGTTGGCATCTGGTAGACCAATGAGCCCTGACTGAGGCTGACTATGTCAACTGTGGTTGCCCTCGAGGTTTATGCCTCACTGGTGTTCAAGCATTCTCTGGCAAATCTGGGCTGGCAGCTAGACTGGGTGCTCACTTTTGAGGGGATGTGAAAATGTATTGCATGATACAGGTGAACATATATCAATCTTAGGTTGCTGAGCCTTAGGAAAACTCCTGTACATGCTGGTGATGACTTCCCTTTCCAGTGTCATGTTGTCACTGCAGCTTCGTCTCATTTCCGAGCATAATATTACACAGCAGCTCCCTTCGGGAGGATCCTTGCCTGAGAAACTAGATGAGGTGGGTTAGAGGGGGCATTTACATGCAGATATCTGCACACCACCATGGCCATGCTGTGTACCTGATTGAAAAACGTTGTCGTGAGGAAAGGCGGCCACAGGGACACTCTGGAGATGGCTCCCTGAGATCACTCAGCATAGCCTCATACAGGTGAGTGTATATGTCAGTGTATGTGAGTGTGGGGTGGGGACAGGAGGGTAGATAAAGGTTTGGCTAAGACAAATTGCACTAGAAAACCCATTTTGAACTGATTAGAGACGGAGAGGGAGTATCGTAATTCTGTTGTTAAATTCTATAGTTTCAAGGCAAACTTCCCAGGAGCTCAGCCATCTGCCTTTTCTCTTCCGAAAACCTAAGAATGAATGGATTTCAAGCACAGAGGGCAGGATAAATGAAGAGCTGGTCGGCTAGACTCCGTAAGACTTCCTTCCTTGGGCAAATGGTCATCTTTTTAAAATTAGTTTTGAATAGGTTACCTATTTACATGATTCAAAGAGCAAAATAATATCAAAAGGCACATACTGACAAGCCCCCATCTACCCTGGTTTTCTTTCCAGTATTTCTCTAGATAAATGTAAGCAAACTGATAATATATATTATTTCCTGTTTCTTAAAGATAGTATACTATAGATATAGTTCTGCACTTTGCTTCAAAAAAAAAGAAAAAAGCATGGTGGGTCATGCTTGTAATCCCAGCACTTTGGGAGGCCGAGGTGGGCAGATCATGAGGTCAGGAGATCGAGACCATCCTGGCTAACATGGTGAAACCTTGTCTCTGCTAAAAATACAAAACATTAGCCAGGTGTGGTGGCAGGCACCTGTAGTCCCATCTACTCAGGAGGCTGAGGCAGGAGAATGGCGTGAACCTAGGAGGCAGAGCTTGCAGTGAGCCGAGATTGTGCCACTGTACTACAGCCTGGGCGACAGAGTGAGACTCTGTCTTAAAAAAAAAAAATTTTTTCAAACAGAAGAGTTGAAAGATTTTAACAAAGATCAACCATATGCCCACCACCTATATTCTACAATTACATATACACAATCATATATATATCTCTCTACAGTTGTATACATAGAGTTGTCCTATACTTTATCACATACCTAATCATTTTTCCATTCCTCTACCCTCCTATCAGTTCATAGTTTTTGCTGTACTTCAGAATAAATTAGATAATAAATTATGTCCTAATATAGTTCAGTATGCTTATCATTAAAGTTCAGTATTTATGTACTCTTTTCCTTTGATGTAAAATTTATAAACTATGAAGTGCACGAATTTTAACTGATTGTTACACGTAGATGCCTCTGTGAAACCCAAACCCCTGTCAATACATAAAACATCATGATTTCCATATAATGGTCCCACATGTCTCTTGCTCATTCCTTGTTCCCACCCCAAAGGGAATTGTTCTGATATTTTCCCATAACAGAGTAGTTTTGCCTAACCTCATGAAAATTCAATCTCATGATATATACTTTTTAATGTAAGACTTATGTAGTATAATGCTTTTGAGATTCATTCTGATCAGTAATTTATTCCTTTTTATTGTTGAATAGGATCCCATTGGGATACATTATACCATATACCAGTTTATTCTTGTTTGTGTTTATGGACACCCAGTTTTTTTACTAGCTTTTGGATATTATGAATAACACGAATGTTCTATTTTTTGTTGACATATGACATATGTTTTCATTTCTCTTGGGTAAATACCTAGGGGAGGCTGGGTTGTAGGGAAGGTGTATGTTTGCTTTTATTCAAAACTTCCAGATGTCTTGTCAAGTAGTTGCACCATTTTGCACTCCAACCAGCAACAGATGAGAGTTCTAGATGTTTCACGTGCTTGCCAGCACTTGATACAGCCAGTCTATAATTTTAACCATTCTGGTGATGTCTGGCAGAATTGCGTTATGGCTTTCATTTGCATTTCCCTGATTACTGATGATGCTGAATGTCTTTGCAGTGCCTATTCACCATTCCTATATATCTTCTTCCGTGAATTGTTTAGATCATTTGGCCAAATGTTTTCTCAGGTGTCAATACTTACGCCAACACTACACTTTACTGTATGTCCTCCTCCTTTATTCTTTGATAGGACTGCTTTGGATATTCCAGGTCCTTTACATTTTCACACATACAGCTATTTAGAATCTGCTTGTTCTTGTTTCTTTAAGTGTGACATTTTGCCAATCTGTTAAGTAAGAAATGTCATTTCTATGCAGTTTTTATTTTCATTTCTTTCATTAGATGTGAACTTGATCATTGAACAAACTTTCTAATAGTAATTAGAAAAATGCAGCCTAATGCTTTGGAAGAAGGGAGTGAGCTGGATCAGGTAAACTTTTGACAGAGAAGTATAGTCATGCATGGTGTAATTATGGGAATATGTTCTGAGAAATGTGTATTGGGCAATTGTGTCATTGTGTGACTATCACAGAGTGTACTGACATAACCCAGATGGGATAGTCTACTACACACCTATTACTTCTAGATACAAACCTGTACAGCATGTAACTGAACTGAATGCTGTAGGCAACTGGAACACAATGATATTTGTGTACCTAAACATATCTAGACATAGAAAAGGTACAGTAAAAATATGGTGTTGTAATCTTAGAGGACCACTGTTGTATATGCAATCTCTTGTTGACTGAAATGTCATTACATGTAGCACAACTGTATTTGTGAGAGGACTCTCAATTGCCTGGCTTCCCACTCCCGTCATCGCACTGTTTTCATGACTTCCATGCCTGCCTGTAACCTGCCCCAGCCTCTGGTCTCTTCCGGGAGGTATGGCTATAGGGTGCTTTATGGCAGCTCAGTAAAATAGGCAGCTTAAGAATAAATGTGGAAAGATGGACAAATTCATGGGAATCAAGTAGATGGCACAGGTCTAGACTTTTGGGCAGGGGATTTGGAAGTGGGGAGGAAGGCTAAATGGCAAACCCTTCTCTGTGAGCTTTCCAAACTAGGACATTTGCTCAGCACTCTCCAGGCTTCTCTGTACCCTCTCCACGGCCTCTTGGAGTCACTTTGACTCCGCTGGACTATGATGGCCAAACATGTTACAGCCTGGGTGTTGGAATAAAGGTCAACAAAGGATCACGCTTCACACTCTGAACCTTGCTATTTAAGCAAAGCTCTGGGATAGCTGAAAGAAAACAAGGAGATGGAATTATTTTCAGATAAAGAGCAACCCTTCCAAGTGTCCTCTCTGTCCCCGATGCCAGCCAAGTAAAGACAGTGCTCTTAAATGCAAATGGCAGTCTCGAGGTGGTTTCCTAAAAGGCATTTTAAGCATAGAACACGCCATCTAATGGGCCTGCGTCCCATTTCAGTAGAACATTCTGTCTGCAGATAGGAAACACTAGAGAAACAAGGTACTACAGGCATTGTCTCCCTATAGGAAAAATATTAAACCAATAAATACTTATTATTTTATATAAGGAAACTGATAAAATGTCTCTTTAGTTGCCTCAGCACAGGAAAACTTTTTCTAACACACAAATTTATTTTCCTTATTACTTTTAACACCCATTGTATTATGAAAATATACATACAGAAGTATATACTGTGCACAAAATAAAGAATAACAATATAGGTACCAGTGTAGAGAGCACTTACCTTAAGAAGTTGAGGATTAGGATGACTTTAAAGACCCTGTGAAGCTCTCTCCATCATGCTCATCTCCTCTTCCCCGATGAGTAACCAAGATTTGAAATTGTGCATTTATTTTCTTGGCTTATGTTGTAGTGTTAACTGTATCCTTGTAAATCCCAAAACAAGGCTGAAATTTTCACATGAAGTGTTGATCTTTATATAAATGGGCTCATACTATATGTCTTCTATGATTTGGTCTTCATTAAAAATTTTTGCTAGGTTTTTTGAGGTATAATTTACATATAATACAACTCAGCTTTTTAATTGTATGGTTCAAATGAGTGTTGAGGAATGTACACAGCTGCATCATCATTCTCACACTAAGAGGGACAGCATTTCCACCATCTCACAGTTTCCTTGGACCCCTTGTAGTCAAACGTCATTCTCTGGCAGCCACTGATCTGTTTTCTGTTATATACTTTTTGCCTTTTCCAGAATGTCATATAAATGGGATCGTATGGTATAAAGTCTTTTGTGTTTGGCTTTCTTTCCTCTTAGCGTAAGGCTTTTGCACACAGGTCTTCATGTGGTCTTTGGTTTTCATTTCTATCCAGAAGTGAATTTTCTGCATCACATGGTAGGTAGATGTTTAATTTTACCAGGAACGCTCAAAATGTTTTCTGTGCCATTTTGCATCCGCACTGGCAATATGCGAGAGTTCCAGTTGTCCAGCATCCTTGCCAGTGGTGGTAATGTCAGTCTTTCAAAGTTTAGCCATTCCATTGGCTGTGCAGTATTAAGGTTTTAATGTGTATTTCTTTGACAACTAATAATATTGAGTAACTTTTTATATGCTTATTGGTTATTTGTAATTTTTCTTTGAAACATTGGTTCAATTTTTGGGGTCTATTTTTGAAAAATTGAGTTTGTCTTATTAGTAAGGTATAAAAGTTCTGTGCATATTCTGGAAACCTTTTTCAAATGTGTTTTGTGAATATTTTCACCCAATCTATCATCTCTCTTTTCATTGTATTAAAACTATCTTTCAAATAGCAAAAGCTTTTAATTTCAAGAAAGTCTAATTTATCTTTTTTTTTTTATGGTTTGTGCTTTCTGTATTTAAAAATTCTTTGCCTAACCTATGGTTGCAAAGGTTTTCTCCTGTGGTTTCTTTTAAATGTTTTATAATTTTACCTTTGTGTTTAGGTATATTTACCTTTCTGTTTATGATCCATTTAGCAATATTTCTTATTTGGTGAGAAGGGCAAAGGTTCCATGGCAAATGGCAAGGGATTTTGCATAGGGATATCTGATTTTTTGGGCACTGTGAGCCTATTTTGACATGTGAGTCTATTTTGGAATCACAATTTGGTTTCATTGATCTATACATATATCTTTATGCGAATATCAAATGCAAATACAACACCATTTTGATTACTTGTAGCTTTATAGTAAATTAGATATTATAAGTCTTCTTTCTTTTTCAAAATTTTTGACTATTTTTGGTCAGTTGCCTTTACACATACATTATAGAATCAACTTGACCATATCTAAAAGTGACCTGCTGGAATTTTGATTGGGATTGCATTGAATCTATGGATCATATGGGGGTAACTGCTATCTTAATCTTGAGTCTTTCAGTCTATGACCATGACATCTCTCTCCGTTAATTGCTCTCAGCAACTTGTATGTTTTAGTGTACAGTTCTTACATACATCTTGTTGAATTTATGCTTAAATATTTCATGTTTTTGATGCAATTGTAAATGGTTTTTGTGAAATTTGTTTCCAATGTTCATTTCTAGTACATAGAATCAAATTGATTTTATATGTTGACCTTTCATCCTGCAACCTTGCTTAATTCTCTGAATAGTTCTAGCAGCTTTTTTTTTTTTTTTTTTGTAATTTCTTAGGATATTTTATATGGGTGATCATTTTATTGCAAATAAAGATGATTTTACTTTTTTTCTTTTCAGAATTTTTTTTTTTTAAGACAGGGTCTTGATCTGTTGCCCAGGCTGGAATGCAGTGGCACAATCTTGGCTCACTGCAGCCTCAGCCTTCTGGGCTGAAGCAATTCCCCCACCTCAGCCCCCGCCAAGTATTAATATCTGGGACTACAGGCACGTGCCACCATGCCTGGCTAATTTTTGTATTTTTTGGAGAGATGGGGCTTTGCCATGTTGGCCAGGCAGGTCTCAAACTCCTGGACTCAAGGAATCTGCCCACCTTGGCCTCCCAAAGTGCTGGGATTACAGGTGAGAACCACTGTGCCCAGCCTGTTTCTTTTTCTTACATTAGTATACTGATTATGACCTCCAGGAAAATTATGAATAAAAATGGTGAGAGTAGACATCCTTGCTTTGTTCTTGATCTTAGGGGAAAATACTTTTTTTTAGCATTAATTATTATATTACCTGTAGCCTTTCCATAGATACCCTTTATCAATCGAAGATATTTCTATTCCTAGTTTAAGCATTTTTATCATTAGAGGATATTGAACTTGTCAAATGTTTTTTCCTCAATTAATGAGATAATCATATGGGTTTTCTTTTTTGGTCTGTTGATGTGGTTAATTCCTTTTTTTTTTTTTTTTTTTAAAATTTATTTATTATTATTATACTGTAAGTTGTAGGGTACATGTGCATAACGTGCAGGTTTGTTACATATGTATACTTGTGCCTTGTTGGTGTGCTGCACCCATCAACTCGTCATTTACATCAGGTATAACTCCCAATGCAATCCCTCCCCCCGCCCCCCTCCCCATGATAGGCCCCGGTGTGTGATGTTCCCCTTCCCGAGTCCAAGTGATCTCATTGTTCAGTTCCCACCTATGAGTGAGAACATGCGGTGTTTGGTTTTCTGTTCTTGTGATAGTTTGCTAAGAATGATGGATTCCAGCTGCATCCATGTCCCTACAAAGGACACAAACTCATCCTTTTTTATGGCTGCATAGTATTCCATGGTGTATATATGCCACATTTTCTTAATCCAATCTGTCACTGATGGACATTTGGGTTGATTCCAAGTCTTTGCTATTGTGAATAGTGCTGCAATAAACATACGTGTGCATGTGTCTTTATAGCAGCATAATTTATAATCCTTTGGGTATATACCCAGTAATGGGATGGCTGGGTCATATGGTACATCTAGTTCTAGATCCTTGAGGAATCGCCATACTGTTTTCCATAATGGTTGAACTAGTTTACAATCCCACCAACAGTGTAAAAGTGTTCCTATTTCTCCACATCCTCTCC